>NC_089802.1:6589763-6744763 GCF_029633855.1 Hoplias malabaricus
ACACCTGACAGAGACAACATGGAGGATATAACACACACAAACACGGTCATACAGAGAGAGCAGATTATTACATACAGTGTCTCCTACTGCCCGTATGTCACATCTCAGTGTGACCGTCTCTCCTTTAAACACCTGTTTATCAGGCTTTATGGACAATATGGCTTTAGGATTATCTGAAAACAAACACATTATTATTTTCAATAAACACAAACAACACTACAGATTATTTAACACCACAGCCCGTACTGCTCATATATGTTCAGAAATTATCAGCTTCACAGCATCATCAAAAAACTTTCCTTATCCTCTTCAGACATAGTACTGAATTTTGGCTCAAAACTGAATTTGTTGGTGATTCAGTTAGGGTGTTTAATATGTTAAATTTAATTTTTGGATTAATTTATAATGTTAATAGTTTATAGTGCTTTATAAAGAAAATTACGTTAAATCAAATTGTATTTATATAGTGTTTTTCACAACAGAAGTCATCACAAAGCACACGAGAAAGAAATCTGGGTAGGAACCAAGACTCATACGGGGAATCCATCCTCCTCTGGTCAACACCCGAGAGCACAACAAAGATCAGAAGTAAAAGTGATACAGTCGGTGAGTTATATGTAATATGAAGTGTATAAAATTAGTAAGGCGCATGTGAGAGGGAGCAGGAGGTGTTCAGTGATTCTCTCGGAGGATTTAATGCAAGATCAAAAGCTAGAAAGTAATTGTTATATTTAAATGACACTAAATTATATTATTTGAATTGTAAGCATATTCCAGTCCTCATTATTCATAAAATATTATATTGGTAATAGGTCATTTTATTAAAATTAGGCTACAATAATGAACTGAATCACCCTGAAACCCTAAAATTATGATTATGATGGTGTAAATGCTATTTTCTCAGCCTCCAATAAAAGAGAAATAAACTCTTCTGTATAACATGAATGCTAATGTGATGTTTAATACTGTTTTAACTGTGTTCAAGTAAAATATCCTGCCATATTACCAGTTTAATTACAGATAAAATAATTGATAATACAAGCAAAATAGAAGATCATTTTAAGAATTAATCATTATTATATTAGTTATGTAATGACATTATTGTTGGGAGTAGGGCTACACACAAACTCCTCCACACAGCCCTGTGAACTCACATCATTTCCGTGTCGGCTAAACTTGCTCCCACCTCCATCCCTTCTATACCCTTTTTCTTGTGTCCACACGGTTTGTCTTCATACACATTCCAAAGCCGCCCTGAACTCCTCCATTTCAACCTTTACGGGCGTGGTCCGTACTAGCAAAATGAATAAGTCCCTGATGGGAAAGCTGTGGAGGACAAACCCGCCTGGAGGAGGGAAATTGTCACATCTTGGCACTTTCTTGTTTGTTTTCTCCTTCCATGTGGCTCTGTCTGTTTGTTGTTTTTCCTATCTCCGCCCTCGTTCCACTCTAGCTCCACCTTCAGTTCAGTTCAGCCTCTTTGTCATTATCTGCGTCAGGTGTTTCTTGTTAGTTCTTGTATTTAAGTCCTCTTCACTCACTTCCTGTGATCGATCATTTGTGTTTGTGTTTGCTCTGTTCTAGTCAAGTCATTCCTACTCATTTGTGTTTGTGTTGTTTGTATTGTATTGTGTTGTGTTGTTGTTTTGCTCTGTTCTAGTCAAGTCTGTGTTTCTCTAGCTCGTTTCTCATTCGGTCTCCTGCCTGTTTCATGCCCCAGTCCTGTAGTGTTGTTTCCTGCTCTTTCCTAGGTTTCTAAGTAATGTTATTTCGTGTTTCAAGTTCGTTTGTTGTGTTTTCTCTTTATTAAACTGTCTGTGTTGTAGCAAGTGTGTCCGCCTCCGTAAGTCCACCCTTCACGTCCCCGTGACAGAATGACCAATCTATATAAGGACACAGCTAGCACGGATTATTATTTTAAAAGATGTGTAATTCGCCGGACTCCGTTTCGAATAGGGTCCCAAAGATCCCGTGGAGGAGGCTTTAAGAGCGGCCTCGGAAGCGGAGTCGACGGCTGCAGCTCATGCCCGGTGCGGTTCCTTCCCATCTAACAGAGGACTCGATTCGAGAATCGAAGGATTATTCCAGCGGGAACAGTAGGAGCTGTAGAAAGAAGCGGGCTGGAGTCTCCCCCTCGCTGGTGGATTACCCCCTCAGGTCCGGGGAAATTCTTGAGGGGGGGTTAAGGGTAGGGGCTGTTAGCCTCCTACCTCAGGACAACGGAGGTGAGGCTAACAGGGGCGCACCTCCGGGGGAATCCCTCAAGAGTGCGCCCATCAGAACCCCTAAACCCTTAACAGCTCCAGTCCACGACGGAACAGCACGAGCCCCTGCCGCCGTGGACGTTGCTGCAGGGCCTTCTGTTTCCAAAGACGGCGCTGCAGTCCCTTCTGCCGCCCAGGAGAAGCTTGCAAGCCTCCTCTGCCTTCTTGGACGTTGTCGCAGCTTCCTCTGCCTCCATGGACGACGTCGCAGCTTCCTCTGCCTCCGTGGACGACGTCGCAGGTCTTCCTGCCTCCGTGGACGTCGTCGCAGGTCTTCCTGCCTCCGTGGACGTCGTCGCAGGTCTTCCTGCCTCCGTGGACGTCGTCGCAGGTCTTTCTGCCTACGTGGACGTCGTCGCAGGTTCCCCTGCCTCTGTGGACTTCGTCGCAGGGTCTCCTGTCTCCGTGAGTGCGGCTCCCTCAGCCGATCCTGTTTCCGTGAGCGCGGCTCCCTCAGCCGCTCCTATCTCCGTGACTGTGGCTACAGCCGTTTCTGCCCCTGAGACTGTGGCTACGGCCGTTTCTGCCCCTGAGACTGTGGCTACGGCCGTTTTTGCTCCAGTGACTGTGGCTCCGGCCGCTTCTGAATCAGTGACTGTGGCTCTGGCCGCTTCTGAACCCGTGACTGTGGCTCCGGCCCCAAGGACTTCGAGGCCAATCCCCAGAACTGTGCCCAGGCTGGCACCTTGGACAGTCCCACAGACTTTTGCCAGTCCTGGGCACCCTGCACTTGTATTAATTCCCATGTCTGTCCCTGTCTTGGTTCCTGTCTCTGTCCTTGTCCCTGTGCTCGTATCAGCCTTTGTCTCTGTCCCAGTCCCTGTCACTGTATTCGTGTCTATCCCGTGAGAGCGGCGTCTCCGGCCGCTTCTGATCCGTGAGAGCGGCGTCTCCGGCCGCTTCTGATCCCGTGAGAGCGGCGTCTCCGGCCGCTCCTGTTCCTGTGAGAGCGGCGCCTCCGGCCGTTCCTGTTCCTGGAAGAGCGGCGCCTACGGCCGCTCCTGTCTTCGTGAGCGCGGCGCCTACGGCCGCTCCTGTCTTTGTGAGCGCGGCGCCTACAGCCACTCCTGTCTTCGTGAGCGCGGCACCTCCAGCCGCTCCTTCCTTCGTGGATGTCGTCGCCGCTTCCTCTGCCTCCGTGGACGACGTCGCAGCTTCCTCTGCCTCCGTGGACGACGTCGCAGCTTCCTCTGCCTCCGTGGACGACTTCGCAGCTTCCTCTACCTCCGTGGACGTCGTCGCAGGTCTTCCTGCCTCCGTGGACGTCGTCGCAGGTCTTCCTGCCTCCGTGGACGTTGTCGCAGGTCTTCCTGCCTCCGTGGACGTCGTCGTAGGTTTTCCTGTCTCCGTGGACGTCGTCGCAGGTCTTCCTGTCTCCGTGGACGTCGTCGCAGGTTCCCCTGCCTCCGTGGACGTCGTCGCAGGGTCCCCTGTCTCCGTGAGTGCGGCTGCCTCAGCCGATCCTGTTTCCGTGAGCGCGGCTCCCTCAGCCGCTCCTATCTCCGTGACTGTGGCTACGGCCGTTTCTGCCCCTGAGACTGTGGCTACGGCCGTTTCTGCCCCTGAGACTGTGGCTACGGCCGTTTCTGCCCCTGAGACTGTGGCTACGGTCTTTTCTGCCCCTGAGACTGTGGCTACGGCCGTTTCTGCTCCTGAGACTGTGGCTCCGGCCGCTTCTGAATCAGTGACTGTGGCTCCGGACGCTTCTGAACCCGTGACTGTGGCTCCGGCCCCAAGGACTTCGAGGCCAATCCCCAGAACTGTGCCCAGGCTGGCACCTTGGACAGTCCCACAGACTTTTGCCAGTCCTGGGCACCCTGCACTTGTATTAATTCCCATGTCTGTCCCTGTCTTGGTTCCTGTCTCTGTCCTTGTCCCTGTGCCCGTATCAGCCTTTGTCTCTGTCCCAGTCCCTGTCACTGTATTCGTGTCTATCCCTGTTAAGGTCATGGTTCCTGTACCCCTGCCAAGCCCAGTCCAGTACCCTGTGAAACCCTCTGTCCAGTCTCGTGTCCAGTTCCCTGTTAGTCATCTCCAGTCACCAGTTAAACCCTCTGTCCAGTCACCTGTCCTGTCACCATTTTCTTCAAATGTCCAACATCCTGTCCTGTCACGTGTATCTGCTCCTGTTCCGTCTCAGTCCCCGTTTAGTGTTCAATCAAATGTCCAGTCTATGTTTCAGTCCCCTGTCTCTACTCCTGTCTTCTCTCGTTCCCCGTCTCTTCTTTCTAGTTCTGTCCAGTGTCCGTTTAAGTCTAGTTCCTTGCTCCCTGTTCCATTTCCTGTCTTGTCCTGAATCTTTTGGTTTCGTCTTTGTCTTGTTTCTTCTGGCCCCTCCAGCGCCAGCTCCTGGGGAGTCTAGTTTTTCGCGCTCCGGGAGTTGCGTGTCTTGGGGGGGGGCGTCTGTCACATCTTGGCACTTTCTTGTTTGTTTTCTCCTTCCATGTGGCTCTGTCTGTTTGTTGTTTTTCCTATCTCCGCCCTCGTTCCACTCTAGCTCCACCTTTTGTTCCGCCTCTTTGTCATTATCTGTGTCAGGTGTTTCTTGTTAGTTCTTGTATTTAAGTCCTCTTCACTCACTTCCTGTGATCGGTCATTTGTGTTTGTGTTTGCTCTGTTCTAGTCAAGTCATTCCTACTCATTTGTGTTTGTGTTGTTTGTATTGTGTTGTGTTGTTGTTTTGCTCTGTTCTAGTCAAGTCTGCGTTTCTCTAGCTCGTTTCTCGTTCGGTCTCCTGCCTGTTTCATGCCCCAGTCCTGTAGTGTTGTTTCCTGCTCTTTCCTAGGTTTCTAAGTAATTTTATTTTGTGTTTCTTGTCAAGTTCATTTGTTGTGTTTTCTCTTTATTAAACTGTCTGTGTTGTAGCGAGTGTGTCCGCCTCCATAAGTCCACCCTTCACGTCCCCGTGACAAATACACTGGGGCTCAACACTGACTATTGGAACATGGTTTTGGCTGCAGACAGGAGCAAGAAGCATAGAAGAGTATGATTAGTTTTAGCAGCAGTTCACTATTGGAGAGCCGAGTTAGCCCCAGTTGAGAGTGTAGAGCTCACTTCTAGGGCTCATTGGATACTGTATCAGTGGCACTTTCTCTTCTACTTGCTGTCTGCAGCCAGAGCCAGGGTCCCATGGGCTGCACTGAAATTTAGGGTTCCTGCTCAGGATCTTAAAGAGCAGTGGACTTAAATGTAACCCCTGATGTGCATTTTCTTACATTTTAAAGCAAACTTATGCCCATGATTTAATGTCTCCTAATTACATTCTCTCTTCTCCCTTAGTGAAAGTCTCACTCACCTGTGACGTTTACCCAGAGTGCATCACTGTAGTGTGTGTAGTAGACTGGGTCTCCTCTGCCAGCTCTGCACCAGTACTGACCTCCATCAGAGAGTCTAACTGACCTGATGGTGTAGTTGTAGGTGCTGCTGTTGTTCTCAGGGTTCTGTGTGTGTTTGGACCAGTAAAACGTCCATCCAGCAGACGGACCCAGACTGCAGTACAGAGTCACTGTGTTTCCTGTCAGTACGGCTTCTTTAAGGCTTGAAGTGAGTGTAGGACGAGGCTTATCTGTGGATGAAGAACAAAGTAAAGAGGTTTTTTTTTTGGTTCAGTACCTTTTTAGTACTTAATATATTATTATTTTTACATTTTAAAACTGAAAAATGGTCATCAAGTGCAAGTTAGTGGTTTTTCAGGAGAAATTTAAGCAGATTAAAAATAAGACAAACTGCAAACCCAAGAAGAAAATATTCTAAAGAACCAATAAAACTATACACTTAGATTAACACTATTTAAAGTTTTCATAAAGAACTACAATAAATTTAATTATAAAACACCACTCAAATTTGAACTTTCCTTGGTAGGCATAATATAAGAGAGACCCCACACTCACCTGATACAGTCAGAGGAACAGCGTCACTGGTGTGTGTGTATATTCGGCCTGATGTTCCTTTACAGGTATAAACACCTGCGTCAGACTGACCAACATTAGAGATGATATAATCCTTCCTTACAGAACCCCTGAGAGACTGTGTGTTTTTATACCACTCATAATTCCAATAATCTCCACCTCCTGTTTCACACGTCAGAGTGACCCTCTCTCCGATGAACACACTCTCCGCTGGCTGCACTTTCACTGTAGGCTTCTGTCTCTCTGCAGGAAGATTTTATATAATTGTTTGTGGCTTATACACATTCTCTAAAAATGCACCTGGACATGTTTAATTGTTAATGATTATAATGAATTGTTAATGATTATAATGAATATTGAAGCGTGTCCTTAAAATAATGTGATAAAGAGCCCACAGTCTCCTGATACTGTCAGAGTAACAGTGTGACTGTGGTGTGTGTATGTTCTCTGTATTGACTGTGTTCCCTTACAGGTATAAACACCTGCACTGGAGAGTTTAACACCAGACACCGGGTATTCATTGATGTGCATCACTCTTCTTATAGTTAATAGCTCACATTATTAATAAATAATTAAAACAGGAAACATTACGTACCTCTTACTGTAATCTTGATGTGGGGACTGTAGTATGAACTTTGCAGTGACCATATCCCAAGACACCTGAACTGTGTTTCTCCTGGATCAGACACTGTTACTCTGACTGTGGAGGTGTGACTATCTTTATGAATCAGATCAGGACTAAAATACTGATAGTCTTTCTTCCAGAAAATCTCAGCTCCAGTCGACTGTGTCTCACAGCTCAGAGTCACTGTGTCTCCAGTAAAGACTGAGCCCTCAGGCTCCACTCTCAGTGTGGGTGGTTCTGTTGAAATAAAATGAAGAAGTCAGCACAGCTGCTTTTCTCTTTACACTTCACAGCTGTGTGTTACCATATGAGCGCCCTGCATCAAAATCTTCTCCACATTTAACACACAATTAGTGTTTATCTGCTGAATGTAACATATTGTAAGATTGTGGTCTGTGCAAAAATTACAGCATTAAATTATTTTAAATTCATTTTACATTCATTCATTCATTGTCTGTAACCCTTATTCAGTTCAGGGTGGGGGTGGGTCTGGAGCCTACCCAGAATCACTAGGCACAAGGCAGGAACACACCCTGGAGGGGGAGCCAGTGCTTCATAGGGCAATACACGCTCACACATTCACTCAAACCTACAGACACTTTTGAGTCTTCAATCCACCTACAAACGTGTGTTTTTGGAGCGTTGGAAACCCACACAGACACAGGGAGAACACACTACACTCCTCACAGACAGTCACCCGGAGGAAACCCACGCAGACACAGGGAGAGTACACCACACTCCTGCATGACGGTATTAAATAGTTCTATCATGCAAAAAGCCCATGGTGTGAAGTTTATTAGTCTTTAATGTTTCTGTGTATTTCCCTCTGTAACTTTCTACAGCTCTGTGTCCTCATTAAAATTCCTAACTGAAGATTCATTGAGAAAAGCTTATTTCATGTCATGGCCATGATGCAGGGTGTAGCTCCTCTTTTCTTAAGCAGCCATGTCAAAAGATGTATCTGGCAGTCTTCGAATAATACTACTGTGTTTTTGAAGAGTCAAAGTATTGCCCTGAATCAATCAATGAGAACAACTTCCCTTGTATCTTCCCTGATAGCACAAGCATATTCATTCATGGTCTATAACCACCCATCAACTTCAGGGCCACGGTTGGTCCGGAGCCCACCCAAAATAATATTACCATGATTTATTGTGCTCAGATGTTGGAATTGTAGTTCTGGGAGCATGAGGAATCATTGCTACACACAAACTGTCCACCACAGAGCCATGACAATAACCCCAGTGAAAGTCTGATGTAGTATTTTACGGAGCGTTTATCCAACACATCATCAGTACACGGCAGAAATAAGTGCAACTTTGGACAGAAATAAATGAGATTTTGCATGACTTTGTTCATACTATGCCATGTTGAATGCACAGTGTGGTAAAACGGGTTTTTAGGTAAGGAAATGAATCTGTATTTGAGTGTACATGAATAATACTGAATTGATTCAGAAGAAGAACATTATTCACCTTGAGTTTGTCCACAGTGGAGGTGTCCAACCAGCACTAAAGCACAGACAGAAGAACACAGGATACGATGCATTAATGTGAATGAAGAAATCTGAAAGAGATTGTGCAGCTGGAGCTAGAGAATCAGATCAGGTAACAATCATCATTACCATCCAGTAAAAGTGCTGCATGCTACAAAATTTTCTTTTTCAGCGATGTCATAGAAGAACCTCTTGGGGTTCATATTGATCAAAAACATCATAATGTAAATGAGGATGTTACAGCTCTAAAACCTTTATTCCTGATCGTAACCCTCTCTAGTAGAAGAAGGTCCAACGTAAAATACACAAAGTCAAAATGTAATAAAGAATTCTCTCATTGATGAACACGTAGAGACCAAGCACAGTTACTCACCTTTGGGAAAGCTTCATGTCCCGCTGCTTTTTTTTTTACCTAAATGTTACTATTTACTCAGCATTTGTTTGCAGTCTGTGAGCATCTTTGCTGTGTACAAGTGAATTTGTTCACTCTAATCTACATTAAATAGTAATTAAGTGTGGCACCCAAACTTTTGCTTTAGACTGAAGGCGAATATTAAACTCATACGATCAGGTGCTAGACTTTATCTGGATCTTTGCAATGAGGAGTAAAGTTTTTTGTGGAATTTAATTAAAGGCATAATGAATAAACCACACAAATTGTTAGTCACTGAAAGAAAAAAAATACATGTTTTGCAACTGACTGTAAGTGTAGTCCAACAATTAAAAAATAAAATGTGTTTAACTTTCAATCATGGCTTTAAACACATGAAAATCAGAAATAAATTGTCTCTAATGTTTCAAAAATGTAATATTTAATTTCTCTGTGTGTGTGTGTGTGTGTGTGTGGACACAATTCAGGACCTACACGGCTAGAGCTCATGAATTTTTGATTTAGAAATAAATCAATTCAATCTCTGATCTCAAGGTAAAGCTGTTACTTTATTATTGTCTTCCTACAGCAGCCCTCACTCTATTGAAGTTAGTGAAGATATTAAAGGACAGTTTTACTCACCGAGCATCACAGAGAGAGGACTGAGCTCCATTCTGCCCCAGTAAAGACTGAGAACTGCAGTGTGTTAAACTCTCAACACTTCCTGTGTTCTTATCCTCAGAGAGAGAGAGACCTCAGTATTGAACTGCTTTTCTTTTAGACTCCTGATACAGTTATGAAACCGATTATTATTCAGAGCCCACTTTGCTTACTGCAGTAATGTGTTTGTAATAAGATACTGATATATAATAATAATACTATTTTCTTAGCTATTAAACTTGACGAACCTGAAAGACAGAACCTGAAATATAACACAAAGACATGACCATACTAAACATCTGAGTATGTGTAAGAACATGATGATTATTGATTTGATAGTTACAATACATTTCACTTCCCAAAAACATTAAGCGAAATAATCCAATTATTAACTTTATAGAGATTGTTTTGCTAGCTAGTTAGCAGTTTAATGTTACCTTAGTCTTAAAAATTAGCTACTCATTTAAATGACAATGTTTTAGCTGTTTATCCAGTAGCTTTCCTGTAAATTGCACTTTTAGAGCTAATGCTCTAATGCTCTAATCATTTTATTTGTGAATTTAATTTAAAAAATTTCAGCACTTTTCACAGATACTTGTGATTTATTTAGATTCTTATTGGACACTGTCATGGAAACTTGTTCACGTCAAGCACCACAATCAGACCCCTGCAAAACCCTGAACTGTGGTAATAACTCTCATGGCCACAGCCTCATCACACATCATAGTATTTTCAAATAAAGTCACATAAAATATATCCCACATTGTTGTGGGACCCATCTGGTGAGTCAGAGCTTTAAGTCTCTTTAGTACTGCTCATAGATACAAATGGCACTTATTGCCATCATCAAGGGAAAATACATTTCTCAGTATATCCTACAGAATCCTGTCTGAATCACTTTCTGAGACTAAAGATCAGTTAAAGCTGATGGTCATAAGGTCATGGATATTACGATTAGTGAAAATTGTGCAGCTGATAACTGGATATGAATTATCTGTTTTTTGTTTGTTTAGTTGTTTACTAGACAACAGCAGCTTTCCTTATCACTGCATGAGAATGTCATCATGAACAGACTAGTAGAAATGCTCCACAATTACTTACAATTATTTTGAGAATTACTTTGAAATAGTTTACTGAATACTCAGTCCTGGAATGTGTAGTGTGTATATGCATCCATCCAGGTTTATTCACAGATAATGGAATTTCAGGTTGAAGCATTAATGGAATAAAAACAGGTCTCCCTTCAGTGGTTACAGTTATATTCATAATCAGTGCCTTATACCACTGTGGATTAAAGCTCTTCTTTAGATTAGCATTCATCCATTCATTGTCTGTAAATACTTATCCAGTTCGAGGTTGCGGTAGGTCCGGTCCCTACCCGGCAGAAACACACCATCTTTAGACTAGCAATAAAATCATAATAAATATAAGTTACTACTCTATAATACCATGAATTCCATTAATTCTGTTGATGAAATATAGCTAACAATTGTTCCACTGAGTATTTCAGCTCGATTGGACTCTGACCCTTTACACGATTGCTGACCTGTGCCCACCATGTTTATTTCTGACCTCCATCTGAGTGTCTGTGGAACTAGAACAGAAGTCAGACCACAAACACATATCTAACCCCTCTCTATTCTCAGCCCTAGAAGATTCTTGGTTTGGGTTTGGTTGATGAAGTGAACAACAAAGCTCCTGATGCTTATAGATGTGTGACCAGTGACACAGTTCCCACAGTTCTGTAATCTGTCTGCTGTAGTGGCTCACTTCTTTTCTGCGTTATCTGTTTGTACTCTATTGGAACTGTGGTGATTTTGAGTGATAGAATGGACACAGCTGATATAATACTGGATCACAAATACTATTATCTCTAAAGTATTGGATGATACCCCATGGATTGCAGTTCCACTGCTTTACAGCTCAGTACTGGGGATTCATATTTTTTTAGCTGAGCTTTGGTGACCTCAGGCTCAAGTACGAATCCTCCAAAGCAGACATTTCCTTTCCTGTTTTTCCGTTATGATTATGCAGTCGGTGTGGAAATCCAACTGCTGTGTCCAAAATGGGAGCACCTTAAAGTAGATCAGTTCACTGATTATATACAAGAGGGGTCCAGAGGTTTTGGTTGTATTGTGTTATCAGTAATAATGTAAGCAATAATTAGAACTGGTAGTGAGTACTGATTTATTCATGAGAATATATTTAACAACAAGATTGAAAATATTAGACAAACAATAAATGCCATATTACTAAATCCAGCCTGTCTGTCATCTGGTGTGGCTGATATGTTCGAGGGGAGGTAGGAGTAACAAGGTTGAAGGGCTTACTTAAAACCCTAAAGTTGAAATAATATGATTTAAATCAAATTTACCAAATATGTATAAACAAACTACAAAACCCAAAGTGTCTAATGCACTCTCCCCAACTTAGCCCCCTTTCAGCTTTACCCAAAAGCTTGTTCGGTCAGGGGAAAACAGAACTTGCCCAGCAACTCACAGAACAATCTAAATTCCAGTCATAAAATGATTTATTCCAAAAAAAAAAACGATGAAAAAAAATAAATTTCTCATTTGCGAATTGCAATCAATAAAATAATACAATAATAAAACTCTCCTTCCATTCGACACCAGTCCAGGGGAAGAAGAGCAAAGGAGGAAACAAACAGAGAGAAACTCTGGTGGGCCCCGGCAGGTAGTCCCTTAAGTAGCAAGGTCCCAGTCTCACAAGCGCCCCTCGGTCACGTCCACTCCAGTACTCTAAAATACACAATAAAACAGCCGGCTGTAATCTAGAACTACTAAAATGAATTAAAATAAATTGGAGTTCCCAAGCGAGTGGCTAAAACCTATCATTAACGGCTAGCGAACTACTCTTAGCAGCTGGAGACACTTAGGCCACAACAATCAAGGCTGCAGTACTCACACCATTCCGAGGCTGATCGTAACCAGCCCCTGAGTCTGCAGCGTCTTGCCTTTGAGGTGTCCAAGCGCTCCCTGTCCCGTATCCCCAGCATCGCCAGTTCCACTCTCCTCGGTCCAGTAGCTACTTCGTTGGCCCTCTCAGGAACACTCGCGACGGCTCGATTTCCAACTCTCTCCGCCGCTACGCCAAGTCAAGCTCCTTTACTCAATTTCCTATATCCACGCGCTAGTCGTCACGCCGTGACCGCCTGCCTTCCCTTGCTCCTCTTCTGCTCTCTTTTTTTTCGCTCCCCTTCCAGTCTCCTTCAGTTCCTTAAAAACAAAAGTCTCCTCCTGCCAAAATTACATCAATTAATGATCGTCCTTATTGGTCCTGTCAGCAATTAGAGGTAGCAGCAGGTGGCAAGCAACATATTAATTCATTCATTCATTATCTGTAAGCGCTTATCCAGTTCAGGGTCACGGTGGGTCAAGAGCCTACCTGGAGTCATTGGGCGCAAGGCAGGAATACACCCTGGAGGGGGCGCCAGTCCTTCACAGGGCAACACGGACACACACACATTCTCACACCTGTGTTTTTGGACTGTGGGAGGAAACCAGAGCACCCAGAGGAAACCCACGTGGAGAACACACCAACTCCTTTCAGACAGTCACCCGGAGCAGGAATTGAACCCACAACCTCCAGGCCCCTGGAGCTGTGAGACTGCGACACTACCTGCTGCCACCATGCCGCCCCGCAAGCAACATATACAAATAAATAATTAACAAATAAATAACTCAACAACCCACCACAAATATGCACACTTTGACAAATTAAAACTCAATTTAAACACCACAAAAATCACACAAGGTTCACCACAAAAAGAAAACCAATCACACCACAATAAATTGCTTGTCCCCAACAGATATAGAACAAAACATAGAAGAAAGACTAGAGGACTTTGACCCACTACCAGAGCTAGAATTGGAGTAAATCATCTACTCGTCAAATTGTACGACCTGCACACTTGATGCAATACCAACAAAACTATTTAATGAAGTATTACCAGTCATAATCAATCCCCTTTTAACAATCATAAATTCGTCCCTTAGACTGGGTCACATACCCAAAGCATATAAACTAGCAGTTTTTAAACCCCTGATGAAGAAACCAAATCTTGATCCTAGTGTACTATTCAATTACAGACCTATCGCTAACCTTTCCTTCATATCTAAGACCTTAGAAAAAGTTGTGGCCCAACAAATTTGCTCATACTTGCATAAGAATAACATATATGAAAAATTTCAATCTGGTTTTAGGCCACACCATAGCACCGAAACAGCTTTAGTTCAAATAACAAATGACCTTCTTCTCACCTCTGATCGAGGCTGCATATCCATGCTAGTTCTACTTGACCTCAGTGGAGCTTTTGATAAAATTGATCATACCATTCTGCTAGAAAGACTAAAAAACATGGTTGGAGTCACAGGAATGGCCCTATCAAGTCCTACCTCACAGATCACTACCAATTTGTAAAAGTAAATAATGTTTCTTCTATTCATACAAAAATGAGATTTGGAATTCCCGAGGCTCAATTTTAGGACCTTTACTATTCATATTATACATGCTGCCACTGGGCAGATTTATTAGCAGGCATGGCATTACATTCCACAGTTACGCAGATGACACACAGTTATACATATCAGCCAAACCAGGCGACAAACCAACACTAAAGAAAATGGAGGACTGTGTTAAAGAAGTGAAGCATTGGATGTCATACAATTTCCTTCTGCTAAACAGCGACAAAACCGAAGTTCTCCTTCTAGGTCCAAAACCTGCTATAAATAAGTTATCAGACTTAATACATAATTTTGACTTCCCTGTTCTCCAGAGCTCATCAGCTAAAAATCTGGGTGTTATAATTGATTCAGATCTATAATTTGATCAGCATATAGGTAACATTACAAAAACTGCTTTTCTACATCTTCGGAACCTCGCTAAGTTAAGAAACTCCTTATCCCTCCCAGATGCGGAAAAATTAGTTCACGCTTTTATTACATCAAGAATAGATTATTGCAATGCACCTTTATCAGGATGCTCCAGCAGAAACTTGAGTAAACTCCAGTTAATTCAAAATGCAGCAGCCAGGGTCCTTACTAAAACGAGAAAATTTGATCATATCAGCCCAGTCTTATCGGCCCTTCACTGGCTTCCAGTTAAATTCCGTATTGATTACAAAATTATTTTACTAACGTATAAATCCCTACATGGTCTCGCCCCTGAATACCTGCGAGACCTCATCACGCACTTTGAACCACCAAGATTACTCAGATCTCAGGGCGCCGGCCTCTTATTCATAAGACTTCAGCGGGGGGTGGGAAGCTTTCTCCTACGAAGCCCCTCAGCTCTGGAACAATCTTCCAGCTAGTGTTCGGGACGCAGACACAGTCACTATGTTTAAGTCTAGGCTCAAAACACACTTGTACTGTTTAGCTTTTGGCAACTAACCGGTTTCTAGTTTAAGGTTGTTGTTTCAGGAACTCATGGACATGGGGAATCAGGGTAAACTCGGATGATGTGCTCACAATTTCTCTTGTTTAGAGCGGAAGGATGTCTTTGCCTGAGCTCCTTCTGGTTTCCCTCCTTCCAGTCTGTTACAGTCAGATCCGTCACTACACTAATGAAAATATTCACATGCTCTTTTTCTCTGCTGCACTCAACTAAACTAACTGCTTCCCTTTACTGTTTTCTGAGAGAATGGTGGCCCATTGATGGAAGATTGTTTGCTGGATTCTCCTGCGGCCCACACCAGATCAGACCAGCTGCTTACCGTCATCTACTGCTGCTAGCCTCGGACCACTCACCATGATCAACTACACTGAAGTAGAAATGGACTCAGATTAGCAACACTGACTGATTCTTCCAATCTGGTGCAGTATTATTATGCCCCAAGATTGATGTCACTATTATTATTATTATTACTATTATTGTACTGTAGCATAATGACACTTAGTTGGTGATAATTTAAAAATTAAATCTATAGTTTGATCAGAGGAGGATGGATCCCTTTTGTGAGTCTTGCTTCCTCCCAAGGTTTCTTCCTCCAGCCTCGAAGAAGTTTTTCCTTGCTACTGTCGCCTTCTGCTTGCTCGCATTGGTCTTTGATTTACAAACCGGATTGCAATAAAGTTGGGACACTAAACAAATTGTGAATAAAAACTGAATGCAAAAATGTGGAGATGGCAAATGTCAATATTGTATTCGTAATAGAACATAGATGACAGATCAAAAGTTTAATCTGAGTAAATGTAACATTTTAAAGGAAAAATATGTTGATTCAAAATTTCACAGTGTCAACAAATCCCAAAAAAGTAGGGACAAGTATCAATCAGTAGCTGGAAAAAGGAAATTGAGCATATAACGAAGAGCTGGAAGACCATTTAACACTAATTAGGTCAATTGACAACATGATTGGGTATAAAAAGAGCTTCTCAGTGTGTCAGTGTCTCTCTGAAGCCAAGATGGTAAGAGGATCACCAATTCCACCATTGTTGCGCAGAAAGATAGTGCAGCAATACCAGAATGATGTTACCCAGCGTAAAATAAAAAAAACTTTTAAGTTATCATCATCAACCGTGCATAACATCATCAAAAGATTCAGAGAACCTGGAACAATTGCTGTGCGTAAGGGACAAGGCTGTAAAACTCTACTGGATGCTCGTGATCTCCCAGCCCTTAAACGTCACTGCACCTCAAACAGGAATGCAACTGTTAAGGAAATAACAGCATGGGCTCAGGAATACTTCCAGAAAGCATTGTCAGTGAACACAATCCACCGTGCCATCCGCCGTTGCCAGCTGAAACTCTACAGTGCAAAGAGGAAGCCATTTCTAAGCAAGCTCCACAAGCTCAGAAGTTTGCACTGGGCCAGGGGTCTTTTAAAATGGAGTGTGGCAAAATGGAAGACTGTTCTGTGGTCAGATGAGTCACGATTTGAAGTTCTTTATGGAACACTGGGACGCCATGTCATCCGGACCAGAGAGGACAAGGATAACCCAAGTTGTTATCAACGCTCCGTTCAGAAGCCTGCATCACTGATGGTATGGGGTTGCATGAGTGCTTGTGGCATGGGCAGCTTGCATGTCTGGAAAGACACCATTAATGCAGAGAACTATGTTCAGGTTCTAGAACAACATATGCTCCCATCTAGACATCATCTCTTTCAAAGAAGACCCTGCATTTTTCAACAAGATAATGCCAGACCACATTCTGCAGCAATCACAACATCATGGCTACGATCTTTCACCTATAGAGAACATTTGGCGCATCATAAAGAGGAAGGTGCGACAAAGAAGGCCCAAGACGATTGAACAGTTAGAGGCCTGTATTAGACATGAATGGGAGAGCATTCCTATTTCTAAACTTGAGAAACTGGTCTCCTCTGTCCCCAGATGTCTGAGTGCTGTAAGAAGAAGGGGGGATGCCACACAGTGGTAAAAAATGGGGATTTGTTGACGCCATGAAATTTTGAAACAACATATTTTTCCTTTAAAATGATACATTCTCTCAGTTTAAACTTTTGATCTGTGATTTGTGTTATATTCTGAATAAAATACTAGATGTTGGCACCTCCACATCATTGCATTGAGTTTTTATTCACAATTTGTTTAGTGTCCCAACTTTTTTGGAATCCGGTTTGTAAATTTTCTGTTCTGATACTAACTATGCGAAGCTGCTTTGTGACAACGTCAGTTGTAAAAGGCGCTATATAAATAAATTTGATTTGATTTGATTCTTATCCTATACTTTTGCCTACCCATATTTATAATATAAAAAAAAAACATTGCCCTTTACTAATCAAAGTAGCCCCAAACACAGACCTGACCATCCTGAATAATAAATATAAATAATATTTAATCTTATTTCCTCCAAAAATAAGAAACTTAATCAAGTTATTTTCCATGACCCAGTCATTCAGAAAAAACACAGTACACATTAAGTTTATTTTTCAAATGATACATCTTTATTTCACAGTGAAATATGAAATGGGGGTGTTACAAAAATATATCCCATATAAATAATTAGAAATAAATGTGGTAAACAATTATATTAAATTTGATAAAACTGGTCAAAACTAAATAAAATACCCAATCAATCTTGAGTGTATTTATCTTATATCTGAGTAAATCATTGATTCTAATGGTAAAATATTATTGAAAATCATAAAACTATTACAAAAATATCAAAGTACTGAATAAATGATTGAACACTAAACATTCACTGAATTTGTTTCAAATCAAGTCTTTCATCAATTCTCCAATTTAAGAAATTAGTTCAGAAAGAGAAAAGTAAAAATAATGCAAACATATTCAAAGTCATGAAAATCTAAATATAATTCACACAATATAATCATGTAGAATACTGTGTTCCTGCCATGCACTTCCTGTGGTTTTATAATGATTAAGAAAATCAGATATTCCTTCACATGCACATATAGCTCTCTGCATAACAGTCTGTGCAGGAATAACTACTGCAAAGCCTCCAAAAACCTTACGGTACGCAAGCGACAGACGGCTGACATCGGGCAGCGTGTCGACATTTTGCGGTTGTCGAGGTGAGCGGTACTGCATGTAATGATGGGAAAGTGCCCATGGATGGAAGAGGATGTGTTTAGGAGGTGGTTGGCTCTGGCTGAAAGCAAAAATGAGGCAATGGGCAAATTCTGCAAAAGACTTTTTCGTTAGGGGCCATGAATGGAGGTGTTAATGTTTGTGACTAACTGATCTTCAGTGTTCTATTGACACAATCAGGCTTAAAATCCTCATCTTCAAGGTCCCTCACTATATCAGCCTTTTTAAAATAATGAGTCTTCCTCTTCCAGATATCCATCTATCCATCCATTATCCACTGCTTATCCGGGTCCGGGTCGCGGGGGAAGCAGTCAGAACAAAGAAACCCAGACCTCCCTCTCCCCAGCCACCACCTACAGCTCCTCCGGGGGTATACAGAAGCGTTCCCAGGCCAGTCAAGACATGTAGTCTCTCCAGCGTGTTCTTGGTCTGCCCCGGGGCCTCCTCCCCATTGGACATGCCCGGAACACCTCACCAGGAAGGCGTCCAGGAGGCATCCGGACCAGACGCCCGAACCACCTCAACTGGCTCCTCTCGACGTGGAGGAGCAGCGGCTTCCTCTTCCAGATATATTGAACGTTATTCTGACGCATACTTGTAATAGTCTGATTTGGAAAGGTATAGAATATGCTGGGTAAATACATCTATAAACATTTTCCAATTTTGTCAAATATAGTTGTACAAATAGTCACATTTCTCTTTGGAGCCTGGGGCTTAACTGAGGCTTACAGTTGTCCACATTTTTGAAGATATTTATGGACTACTTATTTTTCAGTTTTGAAAGCTAGAAAACATTTTATTTTACAGTTAGTGTAACTGAAACATTTAGTTAAATTACAATTTTTTATGTGTACGAGTTATTTAGAAGATTTAGTCTTAAACCAGAAAACAGTAAATTGATTGGTTGTAGATTATCAAGTATTCTAGGGTCTTTGTCTGATATTGGAACAAGGATAATAATAATTTGTCTCACTGTGAGAGGGAATAGAGGGAACCCTAACTGAGTGCATCCTGTAAAAGATTAGGAGCGCCTCCTTCTCTTTGGCCCTGTCCCCTGATTTGAAGCCTCTCTTTTCTGAAGTAGATCACTCTTACTTGCAGAGACCAGTGAATCATCAGGGGCATTGCGGTCACATGGAAGCCACAGAAGATCAGAAAGGCCTGGAAACACCTCTCTTTTCCATATTTGATTTGTAGACTGTAGCCTTTGTGTTGTTACAATGAGTTTACACACATCAATGCTAGTCACCTACTCTTCTCTGAAGGCTTTAGAGTTGATGTGGGAACATTGCTGTGAGGATCTGACGGCATTCAGCCACAAGAACATTAGTAAGGTCTGGTACTGGTGATGGATGATCATTTCTGGATCACAAACCAGAGATAGTCACAAATCTTTTATTTGCAAGTCCAAGTCAAGACTCAAGTCTCTCATCACGAGTCCAAGTCGAGTCTCATATCTCTTACGGTTGAAAAGCATGAGTGCCATCTGATCCATATGGAGTCAAACTAGAGTCAAAATGTTTTTGAGCTTGTGAAACAATATTCACAAATGTACTGAAATTTGTGTTTGAGCAACTACATGCAATAAAATCTAAATGCACAAATGAATTGGAATGTGCAAATATGAAGCAAAAAAACATAATTATAATTCAAATTCACAAATGTGTAAAAAATATTAATATATGAATTTCTTTTAATGTGCCTCTAATGCTCTAATGGAAAATCATAAAAATATTACAAAAACATTACAAGTGTAAAATATTAATATACTAAATAAATGATTGAACATTGCACATTCACTGAATTTGTTTAAAAATTCATGAAATTATTTCAGAGTCTAAATTGTCTATAACTGTAAAAGAAGTCTTAAGCATATACCATGTGATTAAAGAAACAGAAATGTAAAAATAATACAAAGGTGTACTAAGTCATGAAAATATACACATAAACGACACAATATAATCATGTATGAAGATTAATGTCATCTTTAAAAAGGACGTCATACTGCTGCAACATGGTGTCACTGTCACACAGCTCCAGAGACCAAGGGTTATGGGTTTAAACCACGCTTTCAAATCACTACATCTTAGGAGCATGGTGAGTTCTCCCTGTGTCTGTGTGCGTTTTCTCCTGGTGCCCTGATTTCATCCCACAGTCCAAAAACACACATTGGTAAGTGGACTGGCCATATAGCTGGTGACCCCTCCAGGGCAGTGTTCCTGCATCGCGCCCAGTGATTCCGGGTTGACTCTGGACCCACTGCAACCTTGAACTAAAGAAGCAGTTACAACAAACTTTTTCATTAGTTGTCTGTAGGAGCTTATTAAGTTCAGGGTGGCGATGGGTCCGAAGTCTACCCGGAATCACTGGGCGCAAGGTGGAACCACACCTTGGAGGGGGCGCCAGTCCTTCGAAGTATGGCACACACTCACACCTATGGACTTTTTTGAGTCGCCAACCTGCCAATTCCATGGAAGGAACCTCACAAACAGTCACCTGGAGCAGGGTTTGAACCTACAACCTCCAGGTCCCTAGAGCTGTGTGTCAGAGACTCTACCTGCTGCAACTGCAGTTACAAACATTCATTCATTCATTCATTATCTGTAACCGCTTATCCAATTCAGGGTCGCGGTGGGTCCAGAGCCTACCTGGAATCATTGGGCACAAGGCGGGAATACACCCTGGAGGGGGCGCCAGTCCTTCACAGGGCAACACACACACACACACACACATTCACTCCTACAGACACTTTTGAGTCGCCAATCCACCTACCAACGTGTGTTTTTTTTGGACTGTGGGAGGAAACCGGAGCACCCGGAGGAAACCCACGCGGACACAGGGAGAAAACACCAACTCCTCACAGACAGTCACCCGGAGCGGGAATCGAACCCACGACCTTCAGGTTCCTGGAGCTGTGTGACTGCGACACTACCTGATGTGCCCAGTTACAAACAATGAATGAATAATTGTTATAAATGTATAAATTTAATTTACTTACTGAATAAGCAAAAAAAACAGTATGGCTTAATTTAGCAATGTTATTATATAATAATTATATCAGAAAGAGAAATGAAGTATCAGATTATTATTAAGTACCACAATGAAGTTTATGCTCTATACAGCGTGTCCTCCACATGGGGCAGCCATGGGTAAAATAACTGCTGCATTAAATGCATACACTATGCATCAGTGGAGTATCTCAGCCAGTTGCTTCAGCTTCTATCACTGCGAGCTGTTCCCCTTATTAAGATTAACTGTGAAATACACAGTGATGGAAGTTAGTCTTTGATCAGACATTAGGATTCAGTGTAAAGTGAATAAAGAAATTCCTGATGCAGAAAATTTGGGAGACCTTTGGAGCTCTTACCTCAAAATCTGCAGCATTTGACCGCCAGCACAACAGAGATTATCACAAATGGAGACGTTGCCAGGACATGACTGAGAAAACTGAGCACTGTAGGACAGAGATAAATACTGAATGCAATATCATGAAAAAAGCTGTACTATATTAGATACCATGCCATAGGTTCCCTGATCCAGAAAGGACTGTGTGAGGAGAGCAGGGCATGCAAAAAAGCATCCAAACATATTTGATACTGGTTTTAAAGAGCTTATAAAAATAATAACAAATTACACATTTTCAAGTGAATTATTGAACACACTTCCACTACTGGCTGCTTTTATCTGTGTGATATTAGCAGCAATAACGGATTTAAACTCGTAAAGAATCAATTTTATGTTTTTTTTGTAACATTATATTATAGATTAGTGTAAAAATATTATAGATTTTTGAGGTGACTATTTTAGCTGTCTTTGCACAAAGTGTACTATATATATTAATATGTGTATGCATATTAATAGACAGTCAGTGAACGCTTAGCATTCCTTCTTGATGCCCCCTGGTGTCAACAATATGTACTGGTTTTGTTCAGAGGAGCATGACAAGCTGATTTAAGCTTTTAAACTTGAATACTGGTGCTTTATCAGTGGGATATTTTATGTATAGGTCAGGCCCCTAGGCATTACAGCCATCTTAATACCCCATCCCCCATCCATATTCTTGTTGTTTATTTTTACTTGTTGTTGTTTTAGTTTAGTGTGGAGTGTGAAATGTGCATGCTCAGTAAGATACGAGTGGATAGGAGGGCAGAATACATCTTAGTGGTCATATAGTGTGTAAACAGTGTATGGATAAAAATATTCAGTCCCTTGAGCTCAGTTCAAAATACACTGGATGGGACTTTGTTGCAGTTACAGCAGTACTCTCCTTGTCTTTAAGAACTAATAAAGCCACCTAATGAAGTTAAAATGGTGCCTGACCCACCTTTGACACTGAACTCTACCGTCATTTCTCTGACTGAGATCCAGCTCTGTGGGGACTCTCCTTTCTCTGGGTGTTTACAGTGGTAGAGACCTTCATCTGACCTGGAGACTTTATGGATGGTCATCTCTCCTGTCGTCTGGTTCTGGAGGAGTGATCCGTTTTTATAGAAATCAGCTGGAAGAGGGGAGGACTTTGTGGAGCGAAATAAACAGCGGAGAGTCAGAGGATCTCCCTCAGTCACAGGGTGCACAGGACTCTCCAGAATCACATCACCATCTGTAGGATAACAGTGAAAAGAATGTTTTTAAACTGTTAACCACAAAATATTTAAAATAAAATAAATATATACAGATATATTGTTGAGGAGAGTAATGGAGACTCACTGTACACTGTGACATTTACAGGATCACTTCCCTCTCCAGATTCAGACTGACACCAGTAAACTCCAGTGTATGATGTGGAGAGGGAGCTGATGTTGCAGGTAAGTCCTGTGTCTGTTGAACAGTCCGACACCTCACCGTCTGTGTATCTCTTCACTCTCCATCCAGTAGAGTCTCTCTGTCCCTCACAGCTCAGTGAGAGAGAGTCAGCGCTGAAGTGTTGAGTCCTGCTGGGACTGATGATCACAGACACTGGAGGAGATTTACCTGAAAATACACAGAAGAGACACATATAGCATGTTGATAAATAGTAACATAAGGCTAAACAAACACGTAACACAGTTCTCCAGTTCCTCACCAGTCATCCATAGCAGGTGTGGTCTGCTGTGCTGTGTGTGATAGACCGGTTCTCCTCTCTCTGCTCCACACACATAAACTCCTGTGTGATTTAGAGCAGCAGGACTGAGAGTGTAGGAACCTCCAGCTCCTCTTCTGCTGTCTGACAGGAGCTCCACATAATACATGACGGTACCATGAGCATCTGTTACTGGGGTTAAACCTTGTCTGTGGGCAACAGCTCTGTACCAGCTGAATGTCCAGTCTGCAGTGGAGCCTGGAACCTCACAGCTTAGAGTCACTGAGTCTCCTCCAGTCAACCAGCTCTGTGGAGACACACTCAACACTGCCTGGACTACACCTGACAGAGACAACATGGAGGATATAACACACAACAACCCAGTCATACAGAGAGAGCAGAGTATTACATACAGTAGAATTAACAATAAAATAAATTACACACTCACCTGATACAGTGAGAGGAACAGCATCACTGATCTCTGAGTTCTGATTCTTCATTTCTCCTCTGCAGGTGTATTTACTGCTGTTAGATTCTGTAACAGAGTGGATGGTGTTCTCCTGTGTTCCACTGCTCAGATACAGTCCATCATCTTTAAACCAGCTGTAAGTCCACTCAGTGTCTCCTACTGCCAATATGTCACATCTTAGTGTGACCGTCTCTCCTTTAAACACCTGTTTATCAGGCTTTATGGACAATATGGCTTTAGGATTATCTGAAAATATACACATTATTATTATTGCCACTATAAACAACTCAGATTATAGCCCGTGCTGCTCATAGCTGTTAATTATCAGCTGAATTTTATTCTGTAATTGTGTACTGCACGTGCTGTGTGCTAAAATACGTATTGTAAAAATAAAACATAATACATTGTTCAGTATTTTAAATCCAAGTGTGAGCATGTTATAAAAAAAAATCAACTCAGCCAGTAGGGGGCGACAACGGGCTTTGTTCTTCATAAAGCCATATGAGGGGGAAACACAGCTTGTGTTTACAGTGATCTTTGCATTCTCTATTTAGATATAAAGCCAGTAAAATAGTGTTTAAATACCTTTGGAAAAGTAATCGGAGAGACAGGGTATTATATAAGTATTTACTTCTATGTGTGAAAATTGTTTAATCGAACTTAATACTGTTAATTAATATGTGATTTGAGTGACTTGTATGAACGATGATCGCCGCCATTTTAGATTCTCCAGTGTGTCGGCAGAGTCGAGTTAATGGCGGAGGTGGATACCGAGATAAATAACATCAACAGCGACTCAAAAATGAATGTGTTAACAATTCCCTGTTATTAGTTAAGTGTTTAATATTTGAAGTTTATATATTCAATATTTTCAGAATTATTTATAATTTTATAAAGAAAATGCAGGCTAAAAAAAGGTAAATCCTAAATAATTATTTGAGTTATGAGCATATTCCAACTCATTCTTTATAAAGTATTGTATTGGTAATACATAGTTTTATGTTAAATAGAGCTATACAGTAATACAGTGATAATCACCCTAAAACACATAATGAAATGGTTATAATGGTGCAAATGTCTCTGCCATATTTTATAAAAAAGTAAAATAAATGTTAATATCTGTAAAAATAGTTTTAAAGTAAAATACCCTGCCATATTATCAGTTTAATTATGTAAAAGGACACAAAATGTCAGAAGATCATTTTAAGAATTAATCATTATTATAAGTCCCCAAAGTGAAAGTGTGGGAGAAGGGAAGTGAGTTGGTTGGCTGTGGACCATTGGAACATGTTTTTGGCTGTAGATAGGAGCAAGAAGCAGAGGAGAGTGTGGTTAGTTCCAGCAGCAGCTCACTAGTGGATGCCCATGATTTCATGTGCCCTAACAGCACTCTTTCCCTTAATGAATATCTCACTCACCTGTGACGTTTACCCAGAGTGCATCACTGTAGTGTGTGTAGTAGACTGGGTCTCCTCTGCCAGCTCTGCACCAGTACCGACCTCCATCAGAGAGCCTAACTGACCTGATGGTGTAGTTGTAGGTGCGGCTGTTGGTCTCAGGGTTCTGTGTGTGTGTGGACCAGTAGAATGTCCATCCAGCAGACGGACCCAGACTGCAGTACAGAGTTACTGTGTTTCCTGTCAGTACGGCTACTTTAAGGCTTGAAGTGAGTGTAGGACGAGGCTTTTCTGTTGATGAATAATAAAGTAAAGTGTCTCCCAGAAGTACCACACACTCCTATAGCACTGCCTTTCATATTTTTCATTTTTTGGGTCAAATTCACCTGATATTTGGGTACACTCACCTGATACAGTCAGAGTAACAGTGTCACTGGTGTGTGTGTATATTCGGCCTGATGACTGTGTTCCTTTACAGGTATAAACACCTGCGTCAGACTGACCAACATTAGAGATTATATAATCCTTCCTTACAGAACCCCTGAGAGACTGTGTGTTTTTATACCACTCATAATTCCAATAACCTCCACCTCCTGTTTCACACGTCAGAGTGACCCTCTCTCCAATAAACACACTCTCCGCTGGCTGCACTTTCACTGTAGGCTTCTGTCTCTCTGCAGGAAGATACAAACACTCTGAAATGGCTTCTGCAAATGATTCAATGTTAATTATAGAAATAATGTGAGAGAGACCCCACACTCACCTGATACAGTCAGAGTAAGAGCGTCACTGGTGTGTGTGTATATTCGGCCTGATGTACCTTTACAGGTATAAACACCTGCATCAGACTGACCAACGTTTCCGATTGTGTATTCCTTCCTTGAAAAACTGCGGAGAACCTGATTATTCTTATTCCACTCATAATTCCAGTCGTATCCATCTCCTGTTTCACAAATCAGAGTGACCCTCTCTCCGATGAACACACTCTCCGCTGGCTGCACTTTCACTGTAGGCTTCTGTCTCTCTGCAGGATGACATATATTTTAGATTGGTATATTGACAGATTGAGAACAAAACCTTCTATCTCAATGTTTTCCCCCCTTTTTATTTATTTATTTACAAAAACTCGAAATACCAACTGCACGTAATGCTCGAACAAAAGTGAACTAAACAACAGAAGTGATAAAAAAAGACCTAAAAATGTTACATTAATTTATACCCAAAGTTACATACATATTTTTACTCTCCATTTACTTTTATGGAAGTGCAGGGTTTTGTTTTGGCAGGAAGTTTTAAAAGCTGAGGGTCTTTCATCCAGAGAAACTTCGCTGTGATTGACTGTGGTGTCTCACAGCTCAGAGTCACTGTGTCTCCAGTAAATTCCCACAGAAACTCATGTGTAACTCGAGCTGTTTAGTTTTGTAGCACTTTCACTCTGTTTACTTTCATGCAGTTAGTGCTCTCCCAAATTTATAGTCAGTTCGTACCTAAATAATTTGAAACAATAAAACATTTCACCCAGGTATGAAGCAGGAGTAAAGCAATATCTTAATCTGTTTTCATGATTTTCAACATTGGGATGGCTCTGCCTTTTTCCTGCTGTGAGCAGACAAAGAAGTAACCGAGCATATCTGACCAAGCCACTTCGCTTTTCACTTGTTTACAGGCGCCAGGGCTTTGTAAACACATTAGACTGGTTTCTGACTTAAAACCGACTGGAGGGCAGCATGTGGTGAGGAAGCATCTGAATTTTTTAAATTGTTTTTGTATAATTTTGATAATCGTGAGCATTGCCTTTAAGCTTTTGTAAGAGGAGTTTCAGTTTGTGTTTCTGGATCAGAAACATATTAGTGCATGGTGTTTGTGAACATGGAGGGATCCTGGTATAAATCCAAGGTTAGGTTGTACACAAACAACATTTCATATTAAACAGATGATAAACTGTTACAGCCTTCATCCATTTCTAAAATAAATGTAGCAACAGAAAAATATGTTTTGTTTGGATGAATCAGTCAAATCAATGACAGAGTGAGCATCCAGCCTTTTATTTATACCCACAGTGAAATTCCTAAACTGCAGACACGCTTTTATCAGGGAAGTAAAAGATTTTGTGTTTGGAAATAATGAGTTCTGAAATTTTTAAACTAAATATTAGTGCTTACTCCGTTTTGAGGTTCACTACTTTCAGGATTGACCCATGTTTAAATGCAGAGGAAAGGAAAATTCAGACTTTATCTCTTCAGAAACAGAATAATAATTTTAGAGCAGAAACCTCAACACATTTAACTTTTAACTTTGCAAATAAAGACAGAAAGACCCCACACTCACCTGATACAGTCAGAGTAACAGCGTCACTGGTGTGTGTGTATATTCGACCTGATGTTCCTTTACAGGTATAAACACCTGCGTCAGACTGACCTACATTAGAGATTATATAATCCTTCCTTACAGAACCCCTGAGAGACTGTGTGTTTTTATACCACTCATAATTCCAATAATCTCCACCTCCTGTTTCACACGTCAGAGTGACCCTCTCTCCTATGAACACACTCTCCGCTGGCTGCACTTTCACTGTAGACTTCTGTCTCTCTGCAGGAAGATACAGGCTCTAAAATGTCACCAAAAATGCATTTTTAATGATGGAAACATAAAAGCAAGAGAGACCCCACACTCACCTGATACAGTCAGAGTAACAGCGTCACTGGTGTGTGTGTATATTCGGCCTGATGACTGTGTTCCTTTACAGGTATAAACACCTGCATCAGACTGACCAACATTAGAGATGATATAATCCTTCCTTACAGAACCCCTGAGAGACTGTGTGTTTTTATACCACTCATAATTCCAATAATCTCCACCTCCTGTTTCACACGTCAGAGTGACCCTCTCTCCGATGAACACACTCTCCGCTGGCTGCACTTTCACTGTAGGCTTCTCTCTCTCTGTTCAAAGAAGATAAATCTCACCATCACATTCATAACTTGGTATCTCCAGTGTTATCTTATCTTATTTTTAAACAAACACTGAAATACCAGGGGCCCCTATGTTTTGACAAAAGGTCTATTGAATAATGAACTAATAGAAATACTCAAAAATTACTTAAAATTATTTTACATTAATGTAGAATTAAATTACAAATTGCGTAATTCTGTGCTGTGTTTCAATACAAAAAATTTGTACTTGTAGCAATACAGTACTGTGCAGAAGCCTTAGGTCCCTAAGATAATGATCTATATTTAAACTAATGCCTTCTCAGTGAGCGTGTGGCTTGTATAAAGTGATAAGTGACTGGCGGCACGGTGGCTTGGTTGTTAGCATGTTCACCTCCCAGCGCTGGGATCTTGAAAGTCTGTGTGTGACTCGGTGCAGAGCAGCGCACGCACCCCCCTGTCTTTAGCTGTAGCGTGCGCACCCCCCCCCCCCCCCTTATTTTGTTGCGGCACCGGTTTTCGCGGCAAAGACTAGCGGTATCGTATCGATATCAGCAATACTGGATCTGTATTTACTTATCGCCCACCTCTAGTAGGTGAGAGTTTGAAGAACAATGTTTTGTTCAGATTCTCCTTGATTTGCATGAATTTGTTAAATCCACAGCACACATTATTTAAAATCATTATTTATTAACCAATTGGGTTTAATGTTGGGGGTGTTTTGATAGGTTTTTTTTAACTAATAAACACGTACTGCTCTGATCAATAACTTTTTAAACCTCATAATCTCAGGTGCCTAAAAACTTTACACGGTACAGTACATTCTTTCAAAGTGAATTATATTTTTTCTCTATGGTTAATATCTCGGGCCATTTCTGGAAAAAAAATAATCACATACCTCTATCAGGCTCTCTGAGGGGTTTACTGTAGAGGCTGACACCACACCCTGTTGACCTTTTTGCTCTGCCCCTGCTGGCGTAGGTATATTCAGGAGTCAGAGGAGGTTTAAACTGAGAGTCTTCTGCTCCAGTACTCTCTGGTGTGTCATAGTTTATAGTGTCTTCAGTAAAGAATGGGCTCTGACGCTTCACTCTCCATTTGGGATTTTCTGTTGATATAAAAATGAAGAAATCAGTACTGCAGCTTTTCTCTTTACAGCTGTGTGTTAAAGTGTGAGCGCACTTCATCAAATTCCCATATTTTTCCTCAGTATTTTAAACTATAAATAAATAACTAAAAATAAATAAATAGAAATTATACACAACTTTATAAGTATGAAAAATGGGTGTGTCCAAAATATACATAAAATTGTAGACAGTGAAGTAATGTAAGAATTAGCTCCATCACCTTAAAATCACATAATTTGAATATTTTTTTATATTTGTAATATGTTATTGCACAGACTATAACATTTACACCACACCTACAGACTATAAACTATAAATAGATTTGATGTAGATATCATGAATTATGTCACTGATTTAACAGATGAAGGATTCCTACTTGACATTAAAGTAGGTCACATTCCCTTAACACATCGTAACAACACTGTTCCCACATCATATTCTCAACTGAAGATTTGTGAAAGAAAAAAAACCTTCCAAATCTACCCCAGTCCAGACCTCTGTATCCTCAAAGCTATCTATGGCCAATGTGAAGAATGTTCTATATTCATTAACGTGTATTATAAATATACAAACATTTTAATAAAATATTTCACCTTGAGCTTGTCCACAGTGGAGGAGTATAATCAGCACTAAAGCAGACAGAACAGAGGATATTGTGCATTAATATGTTATTGTCAGGTAACGCATGTAAAATGAAGAGGTCTGAAAGAGTTGTGAAAAGCTGGAGCTGGAGAATCAGGTCAGTTCAAATTAGAATGTAGTAATCACAGTTTATACAAAATACATTTAAAAAGTACACTACTCACCATCACCACCTTTTATCTACTGTCACTATCACAATTAAACTGTAGATTAATACACATTAAGACTTGTTGGCAGGGAGAATGAGACAAAATTACACCCGAGATGCTTTATCAGCCTCTAAAACGTCTATATTGTAATGAAAGACAAAAATAACACATTTAAAAATGGCAAATGCTTTACAGTTAAAAGTATATTTATTATTAATTTTTAATATTTTGCAAATATCACAATTAGGTTAAAAGGTTTTTAAGCATTTTTTATTCCGTAACTATTTGTAATTCAAAATTGATTTTGAGGTAGCTGTTGTGTAGCATTAACACTCAGTTCAGCACATAAATAAATACATGACAATCTGTAAATGGTCTAAACCCAAACTCACATGTACATTTGGAGACAGTATTCTCCCCAAGAACAGAACAAATCCATCACAGTCTTCTGCAGCACTTTTTACTGATGGAGCTCAGAACTATAGCAGCAATCCAACAAATTCAGCTTTATATTCACACTAATTAATTACAAGGTAAAACACCAAATTATGTGCTGATTATTGTTTTCAATATAATGTAGATCACAGGCATATATATATAATTTTTGACATCTGTAACATTATCACCACTTCGTCCTTCGGCTGCTTCGGCCGCCACAACAGATCAACCGATCTGCGTTATAGATTTGGCACAGTTTTACACCGGATGCCCTTCCTGATAAAACCATTCCTATTTATCCAGGCTTTGGGGTCGGCACTACAAAGCAATGCATTCCAGTGGCTAGGTACTCCCTCTCACACCTACGGACACTTTTGAGTCTCCAATCCACCTACCAACGTGTGTTTTTGGAGCATGGGAGGAAAGCAGAGCACCCGGAGGAAACCCACGTAGACACAGGGAGAGCACACCACACTCCTCACAGACAGTCACCCAGAGGAAACCCACACAGACACAGGGAGAACACACCACACTCCTCACAGACAGTCACCCAGAGGAAACCCACGCAGACACAGGGAGAACACACCACACTCCTCACAGACAGTCACCCAGAGGAAACCCACGCAGACACAGGGAGAACACACCACACTCCTCACAGACAGTCACCCAGAGGAAACCCACGCAGACACAGGGAGAACACACCACACTCTTCACAGACAGTCACCCCGAGCGGGACTCGAACCCACACCCTCCGGGACCCTGGAGCTGTGAAAGAGACACTACCTGCTGCTTCACTGTGACGCCATGTAACATTATCAGCACAATGATGCATAACATCAGCTCAAAGTGAGAGCCGCTCAGCCTGAGATACAGCCTCCCACTCAATCAAATGATTATACTTCATACAGAAGCCCTCTCTGTTAATGAAGATATTAAAGAAATATTTTACTCACAGAGCACCACAGAGAGAGGACTGAGCTCCATTCTGACCCAGTACAGACTAAGAACTGCAGTGTGTTAAACACCCAACACGTCCTGTGTTCTTATACTTTACACTTAGAGAGAGCGAGAAAGAGAGAGAGAGAGAGAGAGAGAGAGAGAGAGAGAGAGAGAGAGAGGTGCATGAGTGATAAATGGACATGCTTTCTCAAACATAAATTGAGAGAAACCTATACTATATATGATATAAAACCCAACCTAACTCACGATTCGCAAACTCTCTGAGTGGTTCACGGCTTTACTAACCGTTTCTTGTCCGATATCCCCCTCTTTTATCTGCACAACCCATAACTAGGCATCAATTAGGCGACCTCAAAGTGTTTAGAGTCCTGCACAAAACAGTTTAATGTCCTTAAACTCTAAACATTACCCACATTGTGGTTATTTTTATAAGATATTTACACTCAGACTAGAGAGTGAAACCTACTTTACAGCCCTTTACTATCTGTTCCATCTGCAGCCTCACCTCTGCCTCAGTTATCTCTCCCCACTCAGACTGCACTTCCTGTGGTTTTATGATGATTAATAAAATCTGATACTCCTTCACACAGACATACAGCTCTCTGCATAACAGTCTGTGTTCCCATGGTCATCCTAAACTCAGTCCTGTCTCTAGCAAAACTGACTATTACAGTACTGCAGGAGTCAGTCCCTGCAGAGCCTACACAGCATCTCCTCCAACCCTCCACGCAATATACAAGATGTGATCTGTACAGAAATGATATAGTTAACATGAGGTATTTTCTCATGTTGTGCCGTATTTTTATGAATATACTGCTGTACATTCAGTCAAATTATTTCTTCAGTCGTCACCTTGAAATTGTAAATGTAACCAGTTGTAAATGGTCGTTAATGACAAAATGGCGGCACGGTGGCGCAGCAGGTAGTGTCGCAGTCACACAGCTACAGGGACCTGGAGGTTGTGGGTTCGATTCCTGCTCCGGGTGACTGCCTGTGAGGAGTGTGGTGTGTTCTCCCTGTGTCTGCGTGGGTTTCCTCCGGGTGACCGTGAGGAGTTTGGTGTGTTCTTTCTGTGTCCGCGTGGGTTTCCTCCGGGTGACTGTCTGTGAGGAGTTTGGTGTGTTCTCTCTGTGTCCGCGTGGGTTTCCTCCGGGTGCTCCGGTTTCCTCCCACAGTCCAAAAACACACATTGGTAGGTGGATTGACGACTCAAAAAAAGTGTCCGTAGGTGTGAGTGAATGTGTCTGTATTGCACTGTGAAGGACTGGCGCCCCCTCCAGGGTGTATTCCTGCCTTGCGCCCAATGATTCCAGGTAGGCTCTGGACCCACCGCGACCCTGAACTGGATAAGGGTTACAGATAATGAATGAATGAATGACAAAATGTTGTAATATGAGGGATAAATTGACCAAAACTTAATGTTTTACTTTAAAATATATTAAAATCAGTTTGAAATGATGCTCTTCTTTTGCTTGTTTGATGTGGAGTGGAGCTGGAAGTAAACATTTAAGCTTTTTAAAATGTATCCACCTGAATTCCCACTCCAAACTCATATAACTCATAATATTATAAATTCAGATTGTTAATCATAATGTAAATATTCCTGTAGTGTTGCAGAGTATTTACAAAGATATATTCATTCAAAATAATTAATAAATGTTTTTTCTAAAAAATTAGACATTGTCAATTAGACATATGAGTTAAATGACTTACTCATATTGAGTACAGGCTGTACAGCTCGACGTTAACTCATCAGCCGTGGAGAGGAAGAGAAGTGTTGCGCTTCTGGGTACAGTATATAATTGAAACAGCTCCTAAGAAACTTTTTGCAATATCCTACGTTTATAAAACCATTACCATGTGTCACAGGCTGCGGGAAAAATCTCGTCTCAAAATTAAAATCATTGCAAAATTCTTTATGAGAACTAACAATTTTACAAATGTATTGACCACGCTCCTTTTTCAAAAGTCATAGAGATTCAGTGATTTGTATTGTTCCAAACTGAATGTAATGAGGTGTCAAATTGTAACTGTACATCATTTTCCACCACAATGCCAAGTGTAATGAAGAAAATTCAATGCGTAATTTTTTCAAAAACGAAATCATATTTTAACATTTTGTCCCAACAACGAAAAATGTCCAATTTTGTAACAAAACATTTTAACAAAGTAATCTTCAGTATTCTTTATTTTTTTATTATTAATATTATTTAGTATTCTGTTAACACTGTCAAAATAAATGACGTTAAGTGCTTATCTTCAAGGTCCTTCACTATAGCAGCCTTTTTAAAATAATACGTTTTCCTCGTCTTTCCTCTCACCCTTAACGGCCTGAGTCAGAAAAGCTATAGCTTACGCTGGTGAATATGTTTTGAAATACTTTTCAGAATAGTTACATTTCCCTTTGAAGCCTGGGCCTTACCTGAGTCTAACAACTGTTCAAATATCTGAAGATAGTTAAGGACTCTACATATTTTATTTTATTTTTTTGAAAGCTAAAAATGTATAATAATAACAATTTATTTTATAGTTAATGTAACGAGAACTTAAATTCTAAATTAAAAGACAATTATGAATGTTCACATACTTTTAAGATTTAGTCTTATACCAGAGGTTTTGGAGAAAAGTTTTATTAATTGTACCACTTTAGGAATTGGAGACTGCTACTTAAGAGCATTGCTGTGTCACTCACCCACTGACTAACTATAAACCCTCTGCCAAATACATTACATTTTTCAAAATCAGGTTTTTTATGCAAATAGAGAGTACTTCTGCTGCTGTCATTGAAAAAGGATAAAATACATTTGAAGTCTGAAGTTGACACAGATCTCAGCAGAAGATAACTCAGTTTTCCACATCAAATCAAATCAAATTTATTTAGCGCCTTTTACAACTGACGTTGTCACAAAGCAGCTTCACAGTTTCAGAACAGAACATTTAAATCAAAGCCCAATGTGAGCAAGCCGAAGGCGACAGTGGCAAGGAAAAACTCCCTCGAGGCTGGAGGAAGACACCTTGGGAGGAACCAAGACTCACAAAGGGGACCCATCCTCCTCTGATCAAACTATAGATTGAATTTTAAATTATCACCAATGAAGTGTCATTATGTCACATAATAATAATAATAATAATAATAATAATAATAATAGTGAAATCAATCTTGGGGCATAATAATAGTGCATCAGATTGGAAGAATCAGAACCACAACTCCACAAATTTCATATCATTAAAGATGTATTTAGAGGCAATATGGACGTCTACTTTGTTCACATCAAAAGTTATTTTTAAAATTATACATTAGACAGATTTATTTCATCTTTAATCCACTACATCAGATTTTTAGTGCATCAAACTTTCTGAAAAAAACAAGTGGCACAGAGGCTGGCCAATGACATACAACTTTGTGCATGAATTATATTTTCTGTAAATAGAACTTTGAATCAGTGTGTGATTGAACAGAATGTGGTTAGTTTTACATGATAATTACACCCTGCATACACACATTTAGACGATATCACATACTTTACAGCCCTACTATCTGCTTCTTCTGCAATCTCACCTCTGCCTCAGTGTATCCTCTCCCTGCTCTGGCCACACTTCCTGTGGTTTCACAGCTTTTTAGATGTAATACACATCAGACATTATTACACACACACACACACACATACAGCGCTCTGCAGAACAGCCTACGATCCCACGGTCACCCTCAGCTGAGCCGTACACACAAAGACTTACTCAACATTACAGTGCTGCACCCAAACTTTGGAATAAGCTTCTGCTGAGCCACAGTTTCAGAGCTCAGTTCTCCCATTGTTTCTCCCTGTGTTAAATTTCAATTTAAATTAGGTTCACATTGCAATGCTTTCGCGAATAGTAAAATATGTCTTTTGTTTCCATTAATATGATTTATTTAATTTTATTTTCCTTCTGTTAGGTATCATTCTTTTTATACTTTATATTTATGTTTACCTTTCATTTTTGCCACTTGTGACACTATTCTATTGTAAAGTGACTTGAAGCTTGGGAACTGTGAATAAACATCATCATCATCATCATCATCAACATTTAATTGAAACCATTATTGCCCCAATGTAATGTGTCTTGCGCACAAAAAGCCAACAACAATTATGCATTAACACAATAAACAATTAATAAAAATACATAAAACAACACCAAAAATCAAAGAACATAAAACATCCAAGAAAAAGGAAGCAATGATTTAAAACTATGAAAGACTTGTAAATACAGAGCATTTACTAAATGCAGTAAAATATAAGATAAATCCTGGAGCACTGTCTGATTCAGTCTGTAGGAGAACTACTCTGAGTCTGACGGAGACCTTTCCGCACAGACTCAGGGCTGTAACGTCCAATCACTTCATTTATATTATATATTTATTTAATTGACATGACACTATAGATTTTTTAAATTATTATTTTTAAATTAAGGAGTTTTTTTTTTCCTGGAAAACATTTATAAATGCATTCAAAGGGGAAAATAACCAAGGGGTCGATTTATAGATTTATAGACACTGCACTTGTTCTCTTGCAAATTTCAACCTGTAAGTTTCCTTATGTATTCACTATTACACTTGAGAAAATACATTCATTGTAACTAGACACAGTGGGACATGGACAAAATGCAGTGTGCCCTAAACTTGTTTGTTGTTGAACACTGTACAAAACGAGTAAACTGGACATCATGAAATTCTGATGTAAATTTCAGGCCCCAAACTCTGAATTTAAGTTCAGAATAAAGATGTCACTTAATCAACTACTTCATACAACAACAGTCACACTAATGACAATAGTGAATATATTAAAGAAACCTTTTACTACTCACAGAAAGTCACAGAGAGAGGACGGAGCTCCATACTGCCACAGTAAAGACAGACAAACTAAATGTGTTACACACTCAGCAGTTCCTGTCTTAATATACTCAAAGTACACATCTGAGAGAGAGAGAGAGAGAGGGGGGAAGAGAAAGAAAGAGAGAGAGGGGGGGGGGGAAGAGAAAGAAAGAGAGAGAGAGAGGGTAATCCATACTTAAAAATGAAATTACCAAAGACACCTCAGCAACTGGTTTCCACATGGATCTGAGCCACTTCAAGGTCCTTAACAAAACCCCACTAAATCTACTTCCTTTCAGTTTAATTATAATTTAATACATAAATAAGAATAACGGGGCGGCACGGTGGCGCAGCAGGTAGTGTCACACAGCTCCAGGGACCTGGAGGTTGTGGGTTCGATTCCCGCTCCAGGTGACTGTCTGTGAGGAGTGTGGTGTGTTCTCCCTGTGTCTGTGTGGGTTTCCTCCGGGTGTCTGTCTGTGAGGAGTGTGGTGTGTTCTCCCTGTGTCTGCGTGGGTTTCCTCTGGGAGACTGTGAGTAGTGTGGTGTGTTCTCCCTGTGTCTGCGTGGGTTTCCTCCAGGTGACTGTCTGTGAGGAGTTGGAGTTGGTTTCCTCCCACAGTCCAAAAACATGACTCAAAAGTGTCCGTAGGTGTGAGTGAATGTGTGAGTGTGTGTGTTGCCCTGTAAAGGACTGGCGCCCCCTCCAGGGTGTATTCCGGCCAATGATTCCAGGTAGGCTCTGGACCCACCGCGACCCTGAACTGGATAAGCGGTTACAGATAATAAATGAATGAATTAATGAATGAATAATAATATCATCGTAAGTCAGCAGTAAGCAGTAATTGTTTGCAGTGATTTCAGCTGTTTCACCGTCTACAGCGCTTCATAAATATCTGCTTTTGTTTTGAACTAAGCTCTGAACACCACTGAAAGTATGGAATCAGATTTGTGCCAAAAAGAATCGCACAAAAAATTAATCTCAAACGTAAAACTTATAATTTTCAAACAAAATATCCAGCTCTGACCTTTGTGCTCCATGGTTTTAGTGCGTGAGCTCTGAGTTCTGCGCGTGCTCTCTGGGTTTTGTGCGCCTGATCCCTGAGCTTTGCGAGCAGTTTTGGCACAAAGCTCTCGCGTGGGCGGGACTTCTCAGTGGTGCCTTCCCATTGAATGAATAAATCATTAATCATTATTAACCGTAATGAATTATTAATAATAACAATGATTATTAATACTAATATTTATAAACAAGAAGTCAAAATGTTCTAACACTATACAGTTCAAGCAAAAGAACTATCTGTTTAAATATTATGAAAGAGGAATTTATATCAGAGCTATTCAGCGCGTAAATGCGTTATATTCTGCAAAAGCGGAATCCTAAAGCCGAATAAACACGCTTCCTGCACTCAAAGTCGTGAACAACGTTCAGGGCACTGAGTTGTCACTCAAAAACTCATTAGCCAATGGGAAGGCAACACTGAGAAGTCCCGCCCACGTGAGAGCTTTGTGCCAAAACTGCTCGCAAAACTCGGGGATCAGGCGCACAAAACTCAGAGAGCACACGCAGAACTCAGAGCTCACGCACTAAAACCATGGAGCACAAAGGTCAGAGCTGGATATTTTGTTTGAAAATTATAAGTTTTACGTTTGAGATGAATTTTTTTGTGCGATTCTTTTTGGCACAAATCTGATTCCATGTGAAAGGTGCAGGTTCAACAGCGCCCTCTGGTGGAGATCAGACAGCTCGATTTTTAAGGGTGTGTATAGTGTTGGAGACAAGAGCTTGGCCCCACCTGCCTGCAGACTGAACTCCATGTTGAGGGATACAGGATCTCGGAGCCTTTAGTCAAAGCCGCACACTGCCGGCCACAGTGACACTCTGTGACATAGTCCCCGTCCTGGTCTGAAGAATTACGTAATTAATTATCTAATTATAATCTTGGACTCAGATAAAGTTGGTGAGGATGTCGTGGATGGTACCCCTGGTCTGCTTGAGAGACCCAGCCCCAGGGACCCTTTTGGTAGAGCATTGGTTCTCATTGTTGAGCAAACCTGAGTAGTTTCTGTTCTTTGGTGAGTTAGGGTTTATCTCTCAAGTTTGGCAGAGTGTGAGGTGTCCCCTCACTTAAAGGCAAGATCGCCCTGTTCCTTTAGGATGTAGTTTCCGCTCCCAACATTATGGGAGTCTGGGGGCTGGGTCAGTTGTAGCACAAACACTCCAGGGATATCCTCCATGACAGTGGGTTAATTACTGAAAGCAATCGAAGTGTTGGATGATTTACTGAGAGTGAAATGTCTCTGGAGACAGTTTTGTTGAACTGTTTCTCCATCTCTATCTCCATATGAATAGAGTCCTCCATTACTGCACTCAGCCGCAACAAGATATCAGTGCACAAGATCATCATCAACCCAGACCTGAAACACACACACACACACAGACAAATCCAAAGTTATTGGATTCTGAAGGGCTATGTTCTGGTCTTTGGCAACAGTGGGATCTGTCTCAAAGATGGATTCCAACCTGTAGAACCAGCTGGACCCGGTTTTGGAATTCAGATGCCCTTTGGTGGTCCAAACGCCCTCTAGAGCCTCTTATTGGCAGTTTATCTGCAGCTGGTTCACAGAGGCTCCCATGTGCACTGATTTCACTTTATATTTGATGGAGAAACCTGGACAAACGTGTAACGATTTATATCTGCACCAGCCACAACTTTATGACATCCTGGTTTCTACACTGTGTCCATTTTATCAGCTCCACTGACCACTCAAGAGCACTTAGTAGTTCAACAATCACAGGTTGTAGTCCATCTATTGCTCTACATACTTAGTTACGTTGTCTTATTCTCCAGCGGTCAGGCCCACCACAGAGCAGGTATGATTCGGGTGGCGGTAGAAACAAATGAGGTCTTGGGGTCGTAGGTGTACTTCCACAGTAGGAGTATTTCAGTTAAATACGGAATAGACATTTATTAGAGGTTGTGTGTGTGTGTGTGTGTGTGTGCAGCATATAATCTTAATTCAAAGTTTAAACATTCTCCTTTGTAATTTTTTTCAACACAAATTGAGTAGTTTGAAAATATCGAGCGAGAAGAATTCATCACTGACTTCAGGAGTGTTTGAGTTTTGAATTACACGTTAAACAAAAGTGTACAAAAAAGTTCGAAAGCATTTACTACTGTCCTTAGCTCTTGAAAATGATTTTATGTCTTGTTTTTGAACCTTGTTTTCCAAAGAGAAACTGAAATACGTTATGAAAAATTAAAGAAACTGAGTGAGCGCTATTTCCTGCTTCACTCAGGTGTTCACAACTAAGCCATTTTCTATTCTTTGTCTCACAGCTAAATGGTAAACACTGATCCTGGGTCTGTGTGTGCTCAGTCTGGAGAGTATGGCTGTTGTGATTTCTGCAAACCACCAGATGTCACTGTTTTAAGCCTTTAAATCTTCTGGCCAATCAGGATGAAGCTTTAAAACAGCCTCCACCTGTCTGGGACTTGAATGATTACTAATTGGAGTCAGCTGTGTTGTCTCAGTTCAGTTCAGCAGCTTTCCCAGCAGTCTTGTTGAAATAGGAAACCACTCTCTTCCATAGAGTGGCTAGTCAAATTATGGGTGTGTCTATAGGAGTCATTTGATACCTCTGAGGTGTTTTATTTTTTAAAGTCACCATGAATGAAGAGAACAGACATCTGTGGTCCTATTTTAGACACCGAATTCAAATGGCTAACAGAGGTCACTCTCTGGCCTACAGTGGCTAGTCAAATTATGGGTGTATGTGAAGGAGTCATGTGATATTTCAGTACTTATTTTATCTTTGGCTTACGTAACAGGTACTTACTCTGTACTTCCCCAGTAATTAGCAGGCTGTAATCCTGCTAATTACCAATAAGCCATGAAGCACTTACAGAGCCTACAGGATACATAAATCAAATGTAAATATTTACACCAAATACACTTGAAATTTCTGCTTTTTTGTCACCATAGGATTGGTTTTTAAAATAAATCAGACAAACACTTCTGAAGGAGTTACTGAAACAGAATATGTTTAAGTGAACGTACATCTCCAGGTCATTTGTATCTCAGCCCTCTGGACACAGTTCTCACAATACAGTCTGTAGTAGACTTTAGCTATTCTGCTACAGGACATCCATCCATCCATTATCTGTAACCGCTTATCCAATTTAGGGTCGCGGGGGTCCAGAGCCTACCTGGAATCCTTGGGCGCAAGGCAGGAATACACCCTGGAGGGGGCGCCAGTCCTTCACAGGGCAACACAGACACACACACATTCACTCACACCTACGGACACTTTTGAGTCGCCAATCCACCTACCAACATGTGTTTTTTGGACTGTGGGAGGAAACCGGAACACCCGGAGGAAACCCACGCGGACACGGGGAGAACACACCAACTCCTCACAGACAGTCACCCGGAGCGGGAATCGAACCCACAACCTCCAGGTCCCTGGAGCTGTGTGACTGCGACACTACCTGCTGCGTCACCATGCCGCTACAGGACATTTTGAGGGAAAATGCACCATTCTTTAATTTTTTTCCAAGTAATTTAAAGCATTTTTACTGATCAATGTATCACAGGCAATCTAAAGAAAGTGTAAAAAAAAGTGATCAATAATTGTATAAATTGAGGGTAAACAGCAGTTTTAGCAGTGAATCATATTGTCAACTGAATGAAAGATGGCCTATGTTGACCCTATAAACTCTTTATTCCCTATTACCTGTCCATTCAGAATGAGAATCTGCATACCATTGCAAAGACGGGACAAAAAAAAGTAGCTTGTCAATTCACCCACAAGGCAGAGTTACAATGGAGGCAGCCATGCAGCACAATTGCTGAGCCATGGAGTTGTACGACTCTGAATGAATCTGTGCTGGAAGCCTTGCAGAAGGTTACTACGAGCTAAACAGTGTACCATAACAGGTCAAAACATAGATATTTGACAGGGATGTGGCAAAAAATTTGTTTATGACTTTACTATGGACTCCCTAGATGGGTAGCCAGTTTCTCTTGGAGTTTACAGGGGGAAAGTGCTGCTCATCGTTAATGTGGCCACCTTCTGAGGCTCAACTATTGAGGAGGTAAACTGTGAACATGGATGTATATTGAAGTCACGCAGCTCCAAGGACCTGGAGGTTGTGGGTTCAATTCCCGCTCAGGGTGACTGTCTGTGAGGAGTGTGGTGTGTTCTCCCTGTGTCTGCGTGGGTTTCCTCCGGGTGACTGTCTGTGAGGAGTGTGGTGTGTTCTCTCTATGTCCGCGTGGGTTTCCTCCGGGTGACTGTCTGTGAGGAGTTGGTGTGTTCTCCCTGTGTCTGCGTGGGTTTTCTCCGGGTGACTGTCTGTGAGGAGTGTGGTGTGTTCTCCCTCTGTCTGCGTGGGTTTCCTCCGGGTGACTGTCTGTAAGGAGTGTAGTGTGTTCTCCCTGTGTCTGCGTGGGTTTCCTCCGGGTGACTGTCTGTGAGGAGTTGGTGTGTTCTCCCTGTGTCTGTGTGGGTTTCCTCCGGGTGACTGTCTGTGAGGAGTGTAGTGTGTTCTCCCTGTGTCTGCGTGGGTTTCCTCCGGGTGACTGTCTGTGAGGAGTTGGTGTGTTCTCCCTGTGTCTGTGTGGGTTTCCTCCGGGTGACTGTCTGTGAGGAGTGTAGTGTGTTCTCCCTGTGTCTGCGTGGGTTTCCTCCGGGTGACTGTCTGTGAGGAGTTGGTGTGTTCTCCCTGTGTCTGCGTGGGTTTTCTCCGGGTGACTGTCTGTGAGGAGTTGGTGTGTTCTCCCTGTGTCTGTGTGGGTTTCCTCCGGGTGACTGTCTGTAAGGAGTGTAGTGTGTTCTCCCTGTGTCTGCGTGGGTTTCCTCCGGGTGACTGTCTGTGAGGAGTTGGTGTGTTCTCCCTGTGTCTGTGTGGGTTTCCTCCGGGTGCTCCGGTTTCCTCCCACAGTCCAAAAACACACGTTGGTAGGTGGATTGGCGACTCAAAAGTGTCCATAGGTGTAAGTGAATGTGTGTGTGTGTGTCTGTGTTGCCCTGTGAAGGACTGGCGCCCCCTCCAGGCTGTATTCCCGCCTTGCCTTCCAGGTAGGCTCTGGACCCACTGCGACCCTGAACTGGATAAGCGCAGATAATGAATGAATGAATGAATAAACTTAAAAATGTTATGTTTTCTTGATGAGTTACCATTCTGGAGATGATGAACAGAATAATGAACAAAGGGCACAAAATTAACACTAACACTCAGGCCCAGAAAGAATTAGTTATTCTCGTAAGAAAACACAAGGCTGTGTTAATTTCATTTCTATCATTTTATTGGTTCCTGTGATCTCCATATTTGCTATGTCCATATAGATTTGCTTGTATGAACATGCTTCTAAAAATAGCCAGTGAATTGCTTGGTTAATGTTATGATGTCATTGTCATTTAGTTTGCTCCGTTACCCATCATTTTTAATAATAGAAAAGTTGGAATTAAATATAAATGCCTGAGTTTCCTTATATCATTTGATTAGTAGTTAATAAATTGGACCAGATGTTTTTGACTGAGGATATGTCCTCTGTACATTGATTGTGTTACTAATAGTGAATAGTGAATAATAGTGAATTCCACACATACTCACACTTCTTCTCATCTGGCTTTGTTCAAGGAATCCCTGCCTTCCACAAATCCGGTTATTGGTGATATCAAGAAACTTTACTGGTCTCCAATTAAGGCCAATGACATCCGATGGAACTTTGAGAAGTTCCTCATCACTGCAGACGGGAAGCTGTACAAACGGTATATAGACTCTATTAAGAAATGTCAGATACTCAGCTAAATGTGGATTGTACACATTGTGGGCTTTTAAGTTACTTGGCACTCTATTAGGCCACGAAATTACAGAGTTAACTTGTATAAAATATTGCCTTGAACTCTTGTTTTTTAAGCTATAGATTCTTGTAGTATATGTAGTATATCTTTTAAACTCACCTTGATCAGACTTTCTGATAAACAGTTAATTCTAACTGAGAATTTAATTTTTTTTTTTACAGAATTGAATATCTGCCTTTTCTTCTTCCACCAGCTACGATCTCCACTGTCCATATGAAGAGATGGAGAGAGATATAGCAGTGCTCCTTTAGATGACCCTTTCATCCATTTGACACATCTACTTTAGACTTTAGATCAGTTTCAAATATACGTCCTTAAAATATTCATTACCATAAGCACAATAGAAAAAACTGACTGCAGATCAGAAGCTACATGTCCATCCTGAAACACTCTTTCCTCTTTAAGATGGACCCAATTTAATGATTTGTAACCTATCATTAATTGTATTTTTCTGTTCATATTATGGTTTTAAATTCAACCCCAATGGCAAATCTGACCAACTATGTGCCCAGGAAACACTACACTCTGTTCATTGCATTTGGAAGACATTCTTATTCAGAGTGACTGTGCTAATTACATCCCATAGCTTTAACAAAGAGTCTAATGCAGTTCTGTAGTTCAGTTGATTTTACATGGGATCAGTCATGAAATGTAGCCTCTAGGATGTAGGCATTAGAAAGGTCTAAAGAAGGGATCTGGGTGCAGTTTGGGATGGATATTAACAACTCAACACTTGAAGGTCTCCTCAGTCCTGTGAGTGTATATGACCAGTGACAGGGCAGTGTGATGACCCCTCAGTAAAGGCTCTGCAGCAGCTGAGCTGGGTCTGATTGAGATGGAGAGGATGCCAGCTCCACCCAGCCCCCAAACACTGTGTTTAAACACTTACAGCGTGCATGCTTAACTTCCCCTGAAGTGTGGTAGTAGTTTATACATGACACGTGGAAACAGTAAAGGTGCTTTTTTAACCTATCTTTATTTGTTAGAGACGTTCTTTCTATTTCAGCCAGATTTGTTCAGCCAGTCAGGACAAGAATCATTTACTTTTAATATCTGTTTTAATGGCACAGAAACACACACATACACATATAGCTCTAAGATATCCTTTAAACATCTTCTCACCACAGGAAATAATATATCATCCAATAACAACAGTTTATGATATTAATGTCATTACTTCCTTTAAAAATTACTTTTAAACAAGCCACTGGATGTGATATATATCAAATAAACAGGAAACAATACAGTAAGACAAGATACAGAGACACTGAATGCACCAATCACCAAGGCATTAAGTAATTCCCATGTTTTCTTCATTAATTTTTATGAGATGTCACCACTAGGGCGCCCTAGTTTATGTATTATTTTATTTGCTTCATTGTAGGCTTTTATTGTAATACTTACTCTATCTCAAGACGTGTTATTTAACACAATTTAATTAATTTTTTAAAATGTTTAACTTATATACTAGTATATACATAGTCTTTTTTAGCGCTGTAGCTGTAGTAGGGTGTGGTGACGTGTGTTGAACACTAGATGGCAACATTTCTTAACGAACTCGGAAGGGATTTTTTCCCCCCTAGCCTAGCATTCACGGGCCTCGTTCTGTTGTTTTCACATTGACTTTAGTAAGAAGGGCTGAGTCACACCATCAAAAGTTTGGTTAATGGTAGTTCTAGGAAGCCGTGTGTTGTAAATCTTGAGCAGAAAATGTTTAAAATAACCTGAGATATAAGGGGAAACTGTTGAATCCAAAAACACAATTAACTAATCCCTGGCTTTACCTCATGAATCTAATCAAGTGGGTTGGAGAACATAGGTTTACATTTTCCTAAAAGTCATATTATATATTGTGGCGTTCTTTAAATGAACTCTGGACACTGGAGGAACTGTCTGAATTAGTTGTTTACTTCAGTATTACATCTTCTGTGGAACTAATAGGAGTTGTGTACTGACGCCAGTATCTGCTGTTTTCATACAGACAGTGTATTTATAAGTGCATATAGCAATTAAAAAGTATTTATAAGAAGTACATTTGGACAAATGTGGTCCAAATCCACCTGGATGCATCACACAGGAAGTTAACACCTCTTGGTAGAAGGTCACAAATATTTGCAGATTTTAATATAATTCCTATTTTGTTTTGAATCCCCAAATGCATGTGAGAGTAGATCTGAAACTGCACCTGGCAGATGTTTACAGTGCTTGATCGTTTTATTAAAAAAAAAAAAAGTGCACTCGAGAACATGGAAGCAAGAGTGAGGAAGAGAGAGTTATAGCCATAGATTACACAGACATGAAGGTGACTGTATTTATGTATTGTTGCCTGATATAATTCATCTGGATTTCTGCTACAACACAGAGCAGAGTCAGAATTGTATGTAAATGGAATGGATTCTCTGAATTTTCTGTTTGTAATTTGTGGAAATGAAATTAGATAGTTTATTAAATTTTGACCTCATGGGAAAGAAATAATTGAATGCAATGTCCACCGCTCTTAAGCTAGAAAAATAATGCATCATAAAATGGTAAAGCACTTATACTGTAAAATGATTAATGAACATAGTCGTGACATCAGTGAAATACAGTAGCAAGTACAATCCACGAAATATTAAATCTATGTAAAATCTAAATGGGGTGGCACCGTGGTGCAGCAGGTAGGTGTCGCAGTCACACAGCTCCAAGGACCTGGAGGTTGTGGGTTCAATTCCTGCTTCGGGTGACTGTCTGTGAGGAGTGTGGTGTGTTCTCGCTGTGTCTGCGTGGATTTCCTCCGGGTGTCTGTCTGTGAGGAGTGTGGTGTGTTCTCCCTCTGTCCGCGTGTCTTTTACAATTATATGAATTTGGCTGGATCCTTAAACTCTCCTGGGTTTGAGTAGATACGTAATGAGTACTTTGAAAGTTCAACTGAAAATGTGGGCAATGGAAGGTATAACTTTTGTAAAATGTAACTGAGCAAAAATATGAATATTTTATTTTTTCTCCAAAATAGTCAACGTTTTTTTGTTTATTTTTTATTGCATTATAAAGTGATCATAGTATTACAGATTGTACTCTAAATAAACTAAAAAGAGGAAGGAAAAAAATAATAATGTACCGTTTACGACAGATAAGTCACTGCTGTTTGCCTAAATAGAAGTTACATTCATATTTAAATGTCATTATCTAAGTTCGGATACTATTTCCTGCTGAACAAGTAACGACAGACCATTTTGAAATAACTATGATCTCACTCATACATGTTGGATACAGTCACAGTGTAATTTCCAATTAATTAATCATTTTTAATTAATAGTGTTAATAATAATTAATGGTTTAATTAATAATTGTAAGGTGGATTGGCTACTCAAAGGTGACCATAGATGTGGGTGTGTGAGTGTGTGTCACCCTGCAAAGGACTAGCTCACCTTCAGGGTGTGTTCCCACCTTGCGCCCAGCGATTCCGGGTAGGCACCGGACCCACCGTGACCCTGAACCGGATACGCGTTTAAAGACAATGAATGAATATATGAATTGTGGCACTTCTGTTTTTACATGAGGTTTAGCTTCCTAGAATTGGATGTACACACCATTGACTATACCCTGTCAATGTACAATCACCACTGATGTCATTCTAATGCCAGGCCTAATCGTCATTGCCCAGAAAATGGTGCCCATAGAGGTACACTCTGCATTTTATGCGGCTCTGAGCTGGTTGGATGCTCACTGGGGTTAAATGCACACAACCACAGTCATCCATCATCGCCAGAACTTTCTGCATTACCATTGATCTACATGGACAATAAGAATAACATGCTTTTATTGTTCTATCCCCAGCAGCCGTTTTTGCTCCAGTGATTGAGTACACAGCTACATCTCTTTAGACACACTCGCACTGCCCTATTCTGTCTTCCTGTCAATAATGTGGCACTTGTCCAAATTATGGATCAATACTCCTGATCCTTTTATGCTGCGCTGGTATGAAGTTGCTTCTTTGCCCCAGACACTGACAGTGCAGTTTTCTCCTGATTTTCTTTATTTAAAAATATGTTCTCCTTGATGATTATACAGAAGGAACACTGTGAAGGGTAAAGGCTACATCGTATTTAATGATTTCATTACCGGATGTTTAATTTTCTTTGGGTTTTAAAGTGCCATTCATGTGTGCGGCTGCTGGAGAGAAAAGCAGCAAAGCACATCCCATCGGGGGAAACAAACATCTGCTGCAGCTCCAGCAACTCTCTGCCTGGGTTTGTTTAGAAAGCTTGTTACTGACAGCTGTCTATAACTGTCCTTATTTCACTTTACTTTACTAGTAGGAGATGTTTCTCTATGGCATGATTTTTTTTAAGTTATGCATGTTATTTGTAAATACATTTTCAGGGAGATACACACCCGTGCATTAGACTAGATTTATTAAAATTCTACCTATCCATTATGTGGTCCGTCCAGGTCTCTGTATGCAAGGAGTTCTGTGTGTTTTCTGTGTGTCTGCTGTCCAGTCACTGGAGGTCACGCTGGGCACTGCTCGTCCAACACCCAGGTGAATTGGATGAGGAGCATCAGAAAGAGCATCCAGTTGTGGACTGAGCAGATCGGATGATTCATTGTGGTGTCCCCAGATGAAATAGAAATAATAACAGATTGAATTTAAAGGAATGCACACAGTAATATCTGCTGCATCAGACTTCAAGGTCATTGTAATAGAACTGTACACAGAATGGCATTATAGGCCAAGGAACAGTGTGATTAGACAGCCATCTTCATCCTCTCTTTGGTGCACCTTCTGGGATTTGAGCCAACAACCCTGTGACCATGTGTTGAACCTCTAGCCACTGCTTCATAACCACTCCTTATAATGACTGATAAAATCAGCGTTGACCTGAGGAAATCACCTCCCACATCAGCACAGTGAACTGTTGTTGGAATCGGAGGCAGAGGCAGTGATTCCTTTGGGCTGAAGGGCCACTCCGTCTCTCCTGGGTCCAGCTCATGTGCTATTTATCTTCTGTCAGCTTGAATCTGCCCACAATTTTTCATCTACACAACACATTAGTGTCCAGTCTCAACCAGAGAAGCCCTGTGTCAGCTCCACTTCGGGCCAGCCATAAATAACCTTGCATCTCGGTCCGTAAATAAACGCCCAAAACAAGAGCTGCAATTCAATCTGATCTCTCACGGATGACTCTATTACAGCACTGGCCTCCTCCACTTGAGTCTCTGTGAAATCGACTGGAGTCACTTTGCCATGAATTATTGTTGTTGTAAACACTGGGATCGGATTTGACCCGCAGTTGTATGGGACATGCCTGATTATTGAAGATAGTCCTTTTCATGGCTCTGCATGGATGCAGTGTGGGCGAGCAATGTCCCATTTTGCCACTGTGCAAAAACAAACGTGTATCTCCAAAATAGTAACTTCATCGGAGAATGCTAAAACCTTCTTAACTTTCAGTGGAGGTCAATGTAAATAGATTTTATTCCAAATAATTTTGGAGCATTTCTACTGGTCCATTCATCATGAAATTGTCACACAATGTGAAAGGCAGCTGCTGTGTTAAAATGATTAAAAATCTACAAGTTTTTCTTTGGAAAGAGACCATTTATATATTTTATTTTATTTTTATTTTTTTTAAACAAAAGTGTACCTTGATTTTTCCCATGGTGAACATCAGTAACTAAATAAGTAAGTAGTGTTAGATATGGAGTGTTTGGACTGAATAAGTGTTGTTTTTTAGTAGAAATATAATGGGGAGGGTTGCGTCAAGAAGGACATCCGGCGTAAAAACTGTGCCAGATCTGTGTGCGGATCGCGGTTGGTCCGCTGTGGTGACCCCAGACAGGAGCAGCCGGAAAAATGAAGAAGAAGAAGAAGTAGAAGGAGAAGAAGAATGAGGAGAAGGGGAAGAAGAAGGAGAAGAAGAAGGAGGAGAAGAAGGAGGAGAAGGAGAAGAAGAAGAAGAAGGAGAAGAAGAAGAAGAGGAAGAAGGAGAAGGAGAAGAAGAAGAGGAAGAAGGAGAAGAAGAAGTTAATGCATTATATTCATGTCATGGTATCCATAGTGCACTACAAAGGGAATATTAAGTAATGTGAGACTGAGCCTTTCTCTCTCCTACTCTAATGTACCTAAGTCATCACATGAGGCTTGTCTAAATTATGCATATTCATATAAAGAGTGAAGGGTTCCCAGACCTGATACTGAGACCCTTAGCTTAAAGTGCTAAGGTTTTGCAGCATCCCTGTATGCTGTAAAATGGCCATAATTTGTACATGACTATTTTCCAGTCAAGAATAGCTTAAGCAGAATGCCTTTGATAGTGTGTCTTTAAAACTTACTAAGACTATGACTTACTATTTCATCCTGATGATGATTTATTGTCTCATAATTTTGATATTCTATATTACCTTCCCTAATAAAATAAAAGGAAAAGTGCTGTGAAGAATAAAAATGTTGTCACAGGATTAAATACATGGTCATAAAGTTTGGTAGGAAGTCTGTTGATGTACATTTCCCTGGAGCTTCTCAACTGCAAGAAGAGCCTTTGCACAAGAAACATAAGCAAAATTGCTGAGAGTAACAAGATATATATATATATATGCCTTTAAGCCATAGTGGTTTGGTTATCAATTGTTCATACCTAATAATTATTCACCTGGCTGTTATCCAGCAGGTCTATAGGCAAGCAGGGTATGAACCACTTGTCCTGAATCAGTCACAAGAAAATCATAATATAGGCAAAGACACATCATCTAGAATTCAGAATATTCTTTAAATATACTCAATTCCCATGCAGTTGTTTCAAGTACAGAATCATTCATTCATTCGTTACCTGCAACCCTTATCCAGTTTAGGGTCGCGGTGGGTCCAGAACCTACTTGGAATCATTGGGTGAAAGGCGGGAATACCAATACCAATACCAAGTTCAGAGTATCAGGAAAAATCCCTGTGAACAAGAGACAAGGTAAAGGTCAATGCTGGATGCTTGTGATCTTTGAGCCCTCAGGTGGCACTGTATTAAAAATAGGCATGATTCTGTACTGGGGCGGCATGGTGGTGCAGCAGGTAGTGTCGCAGTCACACAGCTCCAGGGGCCTGGAGGTTGTGGGTTCAATTCCCGCTCCGGGTGACGAGCTTGGTGTGTTCTCCCTGTGTCTGTGTGGGTTTCCTCCGGGTGACTGTCTGTGAGGAGTGTGGTGTGTTCTCCCTGTGTCTGCGTGGGTTTCCTCCGGGTGACTGTCTGTGAGGAGTGTGGTGTGTTCTCCCTGTGTCTGTGTGGGTTTCCTCCGGGTGACTGTCTGTGAGGAGTTGGTGTGTTCTTCCTGTGTCTGCGTGGGTTTCCTCCGGGTGCTCCAGTTTCCTCCCACAGTCCAAAAACACACGTTGGTAGGTGGATTGGCGACTCAAAAGTGTCCGTAGGTGTGTGTGAGTGAATGTGTGTGTGTCTGTGTTGCCCTGTGAAGGACTGGCGCCCCCTCCAGGGAGTATTCCCGCCTTGCGCCCAATGATTCCAGGTAGGCTCTGGACCCACCGTGACCCTGAATTGGATAAGCGGTTACAGATAATGAATGATTGAATAAATGAATTATTAGATGCAGTTTCTAACAGACTGGTGAACTTCTTCTGAGAGACTCTGCTCCACCAGCTCCATTTCTTTTTAGTGTCCCTTAGTCCTTAGTTTTCCAGCTTTGTGTTGCCTGTTTCCCAATTTTTTGAGAAGCTGCCATCAGGTTCTAAATGAGCTAGTTTTTCATGAAATGGTAAAACTTCTCATCATCTGTATTAAGTAGGAGGAACCTGTAATAAAACCTCTTCTACGTCCAGACACTCAGTGATCAGTGAGATGTTTGAAAACAATACTTTTTTAACCACTTTGTCAAAATGATTTTCTATCTGTAAAAACTGTAAACCTTCTAGATGGTGGACATTTGGAGGAGAAGATTGGTCTTTGTGAGGACATTATGACCTATGCTCACATACAGAGTTGCCGAGCATATAAAGATTTCTCTGTAAACTTGCTCCATATTTCTTAAAGTGTTGTTATTAATATATTTGCATTTTTGTAATACATACAATTAATTTCACACCTGGCTACTGCTGTAAATTTGTCCTATGTTTTTTCTGTATGCGTCATTTTAATTTAATGTTTTGCTGCTACAGAATGAAACCCATAGGCTCCTAGAGGGTTCCACTGTGAATGATTCTTTTTTGGAGAGATTTGAGTAACTGCAAGAGGAAACCAACTGCTCTTCTCTACTTTTAATGGGTATAGAATTAACCTCATACAAGGCTTGGTGTGATGTTTAGCCATGATGCCTGCAGTGGTGCAGAGCTGGCAAAGGAAGTAAAGGGACAACATATCATACTTCACTGCAGATGTCTGAAATGTGTGCTTGTCTCGTAAGTACCAAGGCCTATATCCTGCATTACATGTCAAGATATTGAAACTTTTTATTAGGGTACAAAGTGTCTTTTCTACCACTACTCTGCCTTCAGAAACAGAGAATATGCTGGAGCTTTTCTCAGCATATTTATTTATTTATTTATTTATTTACAACAGATAATTTGTAGTACATTTTGTAAATGTTGTATGGTTGTTTTGATAACAGATAGATGCTACGTTATGAATTTCTAAATCAATAACATCTGTGATTTTCCTTTCAAAATCTATTTTAATTATTTTAGTGAGAAATGATATTGTGAAGATGGATAAAAATAAATAAATAAATATTTAAAAAATAAATAAATAAACAGTGTACCTGGCCATTGTATTTTCTTTCTCCGTATCAAAAAATGTGGTCATCCCTTTAATACTAAATAATATCTTAGAAAGTAATTTGCCTCTAATTATAAATCCTCCGTTTGACAGATTTCTATACATCATTAAGGGTTGAGACTTTTATTTTGTCTATGTGTTTTTCCAAGTGCTGCGGGTTTAAAATGTAAAATGTAAAACATGTACCCAGGCTGACACTAAACCGGATTTTGTTTCCTGAGGTAATGTAACAGCTTTACCTTCAAATTAGCCGTTTTTTAAAAAAAACAAAACAAAAACAAAACACAGTTATCCACGAATCCGAGTCCGCCGTTGTTTTGTAAACACAACCGACCACGTCAATAAACCTGACCGAGTGGACACAGTCAAACCAAGGGTACATAATATTTATTTGCTGGCGGTGACGGATGTACACTACATTATGACATTTTTGTGATAATGAAGTTATGACTCTTACTTATGGTCGTAGTGAGCTTCTGGCTCAAAGCTGGAACCACGGTTATTTAACTGAACAAAATGGTTTTAAAACACAGTCCCTCTGGCCAGTGTTAATTGAGTGAACACAATTGTTTATTTCTATATTGTTGCTCCTCAGACAGTATTTTTCTTTTATTCCCGCATTTTTTGGATGTAACTGCTCTCTGTGTTTTGACAGTATTTTAATTATAATTGAAAAAAAGATAAACAACCCAAAATAATATTTTATATATCATTTACATTAAACTGCATTAAAAGTGAAAAAAAAAATGTTTCAGATAAAAAGGTTACTGTTATTGAAATGTCGTCTGAAGGCATTTACTTCAAATTCTGACAGAGCGCTTTCTGAAAACTCCACTTATTAGATTCATCCACTCTGAAAGACAACATAAGGCACATTTTACAGCAATTACAGATCTCAACAGAGAGGTCTATAAATCCCCAAATCTCCAAAACCTAAGGATTGTCACTTTAAAAATCCAGTCATTTTCCAATCTGACAGAAAATTTATTAAAAAAAAGTGTTCACGAAATTATTTTGTTTAAAATGCTTGTTTGTAGATGCCCACCTGGATGTCTGTAAAAGATGAGATGAGGAGGCAGTTTTATTGGTAAAGAACAAAAAATACTAACAGTAATTATGGGCTACCTGGTTTATAATAATAATAATTATTATTGTTATTTATATTATTATTATTATTATTATTATTATTAAGTGCCACTTTAATGACTAAAACCAAACTTCTGGTTTTCTTTTGTATGTAATGCTTTTCTGTACACTTTAAATCCCTCTGCGTTAATCAGACTGATCAGAGACCTGTGCAGGAGAGAAAATTAAACCTAGAGAGTTTACAAAGGTGCGAAAAAAAGGGCCACACATGATGCTCCAGATTCTTGTTTCATTTTCATATTTCTAATTAAGCGACTTTCTCTTGCGTGTTGGGCGGATGGACGAGCTCCTTTTCTCTGCTTATTTGATGTGTTTTATCTCTGAGCACCATTCACTCACGGCTCCACGGGATTGGGCCGGCTTCTGGCCACCACAGAGGCAGAACTAATGATGACATTAGTCTGGCTTTGTGTGTGGGGCTACCGGATATGGATTAACCAAGCAAGAAATAATCTTGGATTTCATAATATGCATGAATAAACATGTGATGTGTTTTTTCTTTCTTTTGCCAGGTTTAGTTTTTTAGGTCTTAAAAAAAAGTTTGTACTGTTTTAAGAGGCTCACGTTGGGTGAAAGTTTACAAAGATGTGGTGAAAAGAAGAAGGAGCTCATTTTTTTCAAGAGGACCCAGAGTGTCGAGATCCCTAGCTGCTGTAGAACACCCATCAAATATTTTTTTTCATTTTCTCATGCTGGTTAACGATCTGATCTGATGTTGAAACATTTTCTATGAGGGTTTGGCTCCTTCCACCACAAGAATATTAGTGAGTGACATTAGTTTTGGCTCAATGGATGGTTCTTCATCACTCCACAGCAAACAGTTCCACTGCTCCCTTTCTCAATGCTTGGGGGGTGGGGGTTTACACCCTTCTCACCTATGTTTACCATTGACCATGGTGAATTAAAGCAACACTAGGTGGTAATCGTACCTTAAAATTACAGCTTCAATATCATTGTGACGCTTAACTTAGCTGTAAATTAGAGAATAGAGCCTCTGCCATTGCTACTTCAGGCTCAGCACTGCAGAAACTACACTATGTAAGATTTGGAGGAGTGTAGGAAATCACACTCTCCCTCTCCCCTACAAAAAGTGAATCGCAGTCTGTAACTGTAAGGGGAACATATACCAAACCTTACCCAGTGTTGCTATAAGCTCATATTCAGCTTCTTCTGAGCACCCAATTGAACATTGACTGGACATCTGTATACAATGTGACTGCACGTTCAAGTAGCTGAATTGAGTGATTATAAGGGGTGTCAAATTGTTTGACATTTTTTATGAGCGCTGTGATGTGTGTGTGATGACCTGTAGACCGGGCAGTGATAGTTTTACGAATGCTAATAAAATGAATTGTTCACTGAAATGTAGCGCTTTAAAAATTAAAGACATGGAATTCAGGCACAAACCCGTCGTTGCTGGTTGAATACAGTTGGTGCTGATCAGGGCCGTGTACACAGACGGGTCCCGGGACGGTTAGCTGCTCGTGTTTCTCACCGGAGGCTCAGCAGCAGCTGCTTCCTTTACTGTGCCGTTGCTTTATTGTCATGCGTTTTACTGCAAGTTCACCCCTTTTTAAAAGTGGAACATGAGCCATTATAACGTTTTAATATAGGAAGTTTATTCTTTAATCAGATCAAAAAAAGAAATTTAAACTTGAACATTAATTAGTGTAGGATAAGAATAAGTGGAAATAAAATTAATTGGCACTCTGCAGTGATTTCCAACAGAAACCGACTCATGATGATGGCATGATTATTCTGTTTTTTAAAAAATAATCAAATCCAGACAAAGCAGCAGAGAACACAGATGTAATGAGCTATCTAGAACAGCATATTTAAGCTCTCTCTGATTGCAGCTAATCTCATGCTAACAGCATATTAATCCTCTTGTTAAAGTGTAAAGCATCCACTTGAATTAAAAATGTTCAGAATGTTGAAGCTTTTTCTTCTCTAATTTATCCTTTTCTCTCCTCCACTTAAACCGGCAGGAGATTAGTGTCCCACAGATGGCAGCTACTTCTGTTTCTACTTTTGTGTTCATCCCCCTTTCTTTCTTGGTTTCTGTTCTATTTTTCTTGTCTTCCTTCTCTCTCTCTCTCTCTCTCTCTCTCTCTCTCTCTGCAGTGCAGCTGTGTATTAGGGGTACAGGAGTAAATGCCACTTAACTGATGTGGTTTTGCTCGTGGTGGTTTGGCATTAAGTGTTGTGTAGTGTAAACACTTAGTTGGGTGTGTTTATGGTTCAGTAACTTACACTTACAAAAGGTGACCATACGACTCTGTGACACTCTCAGATTCCAGTTGGGCTGTGTGTGTGTGTGTGTGTGTGGGGCATCGTTTAATGGCGGCTCATATCCGGAGTTGATTTTTCTATATTTCTTAATTATATTAAAATTTCAATGGTAACATATTTATTCTGTGTTTTGTTTTGAAACCTTCAAAAAACAAGTCAGATTTTATTTTCCTGTCACAACACTGCAGTTTTAACTCAGTAATCATCTGTAGAATTTATTATTTTATATCAGACAGCTCTGACTCACATTGTTTTCAACTCAGTAATCAAGTACGTTTTGCTGATTTAAAAATCTAAAATCTTTATAATTCTACTTTAAACAAACATTATTTTTACTTCTTTTTGGAATAATGCACATCTTAGTTATGGAATAAAATGATGAAGCTATTTTTAAAATAATACATTTTCAAATTAGAGCTTCTAGCATCTGGAGCAGACCCCGCTGCCACATTATGTTTCATTGGGTGAATTTGGCATGAGATTCGGTGTGGCGAGGACTTGTGCAAAGCCGATGTAGAAACAATGAGATTATCTGAGATGACATATGTTGGTTAATGATTTTCATCTCATGTCTTTAACTGAGTTGTGAAGATTCTGTGAATAGTAACTAATGTAAAACATTATCAAAGGAAAGCAGTATTTGGAGATTAATAATAATGTAAATATTAGAGTGAAGCATATTTAATATTTTATAAAAACACAAAAAAAATGTTTGGTTTCTGTGTGATAATGAAAATAACAGATAAAAGTTTAAATAATAATAAGAAATAATGATTTGTGAAAGACAAGAATAGGGAATGTGATTGAGCTAAAGGGTTAATTTCATCTGGAACTGTCATTCACTTTGTTGCACATTTGTGCTGTGTGTGTGTGTGTGTGTGTGTGTGTGTGTTATGGTTGAAAGGTTAGTGTTTGTGTGTGTGTGTGTGTGTATAAACTGTGAATGGCTGGCTCATGCTGGCCAGCGGTCTCCAGGTTAATGATGGACTAATTCTAGTTTAATTGGGTCCAGCCGTCCCAGCAGTGTTCCAGGTGGAATTCAACCACCTTCCTTCATTCATTTATAAAAGTCCAATTTTCAAAGTGAGCTCCTTTTCCTCCTCAGTGTTTGTGCACTTATACACAGCTACATATACAACAAATATCTACAGATACACAGGCAATGTTCCTCCTTGCTCCTCCATTTGCCCAGTTTCTGGTCAAAACTAACAGTAACATACAAGTCTTTATATTTTAGATTGTTTATATTCTGTATGAAATATCGTTCAAAATGTAATAAGTGGAAAAAATGACTTTCCAAAGCTGGAGTCCAAATAAATAATTAAAAGCTACAGAGGAAATGAGAAACCTAACAACAATGTTAAAGCTAAAAGATGGCCACAAATTGTGCACCTGCCATCCAGAGCTCAGATGTCTATTATTATTATTATTATTATTATTACTATTTTTATTATTGTTATTATTGAATAATAAAGAGCAGAAAAGGCAACCAACACCTGATTTTTTGGAGGATTTGTGTCTATTCAGATAATTTAAGCTATAATCAAGTTTTATTATTTTAATATGTAGTATGCTTGGTGGATGTTTTAGTGGAAATGAAATTAATAAAAGATTAAAGGGGAATCTGACCTTGGTTCAGTACAGATTTCACTTTCAGTTGAATTCTGCGTTCGTCATAGTTTTATAAATAGATTATTTGCTGTTGCTTTTTACTTTTCTTTGCACACAAATGCAGAGTGATACATTGAATGAGGAACAGAGTTTGTCCTGATGAGACACACACAAACACACACACACACACACACACACACACACACACACACACACACACACACACACACACACACACACAGCATGTTAAACATGGGAGTGACAGGGACCTGTTCTGCTGTGTGGCAGTAGGTTATTGCATTACTTCACACACAGTGGTGCGTGATGAGTGTGATACTTCAGTAATCATGCAGACAGAAATGAATTCTGTCAACAAAAGCTACAGCATCTGTCCTCTCTCTCTCTCTCTCTCTCTCTCTGTAAATAGACTGAATGTTGCTGGTGCAAGCTTTAGTCATTCTTTGCTGCTTGTATGAATTTATGCAGTTTGAATACAGGCCGTGTTTGAGGAGTGTCTTATACCACTTCCTGTCAGGTCTGTAAAGCTGAAGGAGTCTAATCTAATGTCTCCTTTTTGCAGTCATTTAAAATGGTGTGATTATTACTTGGACAACTATCCTGATAATTAACATCACATTTATTTGTGAATTCTCATCAAATTATACTACATTTTTGTTCATTTTAGGTAAATCACATCATCAGAGAATGGAATTAGGATAGTGAGAGAGAGAGAGAGAGAGAGTGTGTGTATGAATGCTTCTGCACTTTACACTCACATCTTCAGAGAAAGGAATTAGGATAGTGAGAGAGAGAGAGAGAGAGAGAGAGAGAGTGTGTGTATGAATGCTTCTGCACTTTACACTCACATCTTCAGAGAAAGGAATTAGGATAGTGAGAGACTGTGTGTGTGTGTGTGTAAAGTGACGTATTCACGTTTGTCTCACGTGGAGTGTTTATTACTAACACACATTTTTACAGTTCATTATTTCAGTGTTGGGTTTGATAAAAAAAAAAGTGACGCTATCTTCTCCTAACTCTCATTTTCCTTTTTCTGACCTTTTCTTTTCTTTTCTTTAACAGTGTCTTCAGCATGAAGCAAGAAAACCATTTGAGTGCCATCACTGAAGGTACAAAACCTTGTGTCACTGAAGCCACAGCATTTTAAGGATTACATTTACATGAATGTGTCTTAACAATTTTTTTTTAAATCTGTTTAATTCCGTACTGTTCATATAGCTCAGTTCTTTATAAAAAAAAAAAGTGCAGCTCTGATTTATTTATATATGGCTTTCTCTTTTAATTTCAGTTTTCAAAATAATATCCAATTTTTGGTTTAAATGTGACAGTGGAAATACACAAGTCAGCCATAAATTTAAAGCCATCTCTACATTCATTCATACATTCCTTTTCTGTTTTACCACTTCCACTGACAGTGCAGGTGAACGATATTACAGACCGTCTGTTGCTCTGTGTATGCTGTTAACTACAGCTCAGTGGAGCTGATACAACGGACTATGAGGGTAGAAGCAGGCTGGTTTTAATGTTATGGCTGATTGGTGGCTGTCATTTTGAATCACATATGTTTGAGCTTGAAAGTTTTTGCTTAAATTTGCTGTTCCCTTTCTCTTGTGTGATGTAAAGCTCTTTAATTCCCTTTCGTAGTCCGGAGCACACTCAAAACATTCAAGACACGTCTGCAGATTAGCGCTAACACTTCCTGTTTTCCTGAATTCCCTGTTAACAAATCCCATGAGTCAATAAACCCCTCGAAAGTTAAGTAAACAGTTTGAACCTGCATTTTTTTAGTGCCTTTATCCTAAAGAGGACTTAAGGTCACGGAAATATAAAGGACATTTTTATAATGGAGTTTCATGTGTAAAATGACCATCTTCCTCAATCCTTCTTCTCCTTCCTGAACTTTGTATATGCTGCTGCTTAATGATCTAATAGCAATGTGCTATTAACGGTTTCAAATCACTAGTGTTCCTTATTGTGTGCTTTGTGTGGTGTGTGTCTGGGGTGAATGGTGTAAACACATCACACGGAGGACACCTAACACTTCTGAAGAGGCCTTTAGCAAGTCTTATCGCAGGAAGTCTTTTCTGTGAGAAGAGAAGCGTGCATGCACACACAGCGGCACAGGCACAGAGCATACACACACACACACACACACACACGTGGGAGACACAAAGCCTGTGTGAGTTTGACCATATGGCTGCAGAGGGTCCCAGCTGAGTGCAGGCCTTTGGGTTGGACCACTGGTGATTTGTGACAGTCTTTTTAAATACCCTCTGCATTTTTTTAAAAAGCTAAAGTGCTGACCCTTACACTTGGCTCAATCTAAAACTGAATTAAGCAGCTGGTGGCATGTTTGCCCCTCTAGTTTATTGCAACAGCACCACTTACTGTGAAATCTAATAACCCTGCTGTCTCCAAAATGGCAACTTTCCAGGAGAAGACAAAAACATTCAAAACTTCAGAAGTATGTTAATATAAAGAGCTTTATTTCAAGTCGTTCTGGAGCACTTCTGTTGGTCTAAGACAGTTTCACACATTTTATTCAAATGAAGTCAAAATATAAAGATGTAAATAAATTAACTTTGGGCAGGTGTCATTACAGATCATGACTTGGTGAAGATTTTTTTTTTTTAATTAAATCTGTTGTGTATGATTTTGGCGGCACGGTGGTGCAGCAGGGAGTGTTGCAGTCACACAGCTCCAGGGACCTGGAGGTTGTGGGTTCGATTCTCGCTCCGGGTGACTGTCTGTGAGGAGTTTGGTGTGTTCTCCCTGTGTCTGCGTGGGTTTCCTCCGGGTGACTGTCTGTGAGGAGTGTGGTGTGTTCTCCCTGTGTCTGCGTGGGTTTCCTCCGGGTGACTGTCTGTGAGGAGTGTGGTGTGTTCTCCCTGTGTCTGCATGGGTTTCCTCCAGGTGTCTTTCTGTGAGGAGTGTGGTGTGTTCTCTCTGTGTCTGCATGGGTTTCCTCCTGGTGCTCCGGTTTCCTCCCACAGTCCAAAAAAAAACACGTTGGTATGTGGATTGGCGACTCAAAAAAGTGTCTGTAGGTCTGAGTGTGTGAGTGTGTGTGTTGACCTGTGAAGGACTGGCGCCCCCTCCACGGTGTATTCCCGCCTTGCACCCAATGATTCCAGGTAGGCTCTGGACCCACCGTGACCCTGAACTGGATAAGCGCTTACAGATAATGGATGGATGTGTATGATATACTGTGCTTTGGGTAGTTTCCTGTTTGCTGCAGAAGGATGCTGCTGCTGCTGCAGGTGATTAATATAGACAACGATTTCTTCCTTTCCCACAGCGTGTTCCTCTGAGAATGTTCTCATATGTAATGGTTTGCGTGTTATCTTCATCATGTGCATACACATAAGGCCAGATGTAAATTTGCTAAACCCGGGATCCGTTCTGATTGGTTTGATATTGTCGATATCTGTATGACTGACTGCAGACTATATAACCTCATGTATTCTCCCTGATAAACTGAGCTTCATCTGAAAGTCTGATATAATCCTTTGGCCAAACCTGGAGTATGAAGTGCCCTGCGGTATGTAGCCTGTGTGAGGGAGACTGTGAGGAAGGGGACAGTACTGTCTGTGTCCAGTGGAGGGCATGCTGCCCCCAGCTTCAGTAGAACTGCTTCAGCAGAACGTTTCAGGTCGATGTTCCAGACACAGATTAAGCATAACCTTGTATTAAATTACATTGTCAGGAGGGATTTTCCTTTTCAAACTATAACTGGACTTTATCTGTGCCTCGGAAAATGACACATGACGCTTTAGCTTCAGTGGTGTAGTGGTGTCATTGTAAACCACAGTGATAAATAATGGTAAACAAATGGTGAAACATTTCTGTGTATTTCTAGTAGCACTAATGCTGAAGTCTAAATGTGTTACCACCACTGCTATTTGTCATTATATACTTTTTAATCTCTAAGGAATTCCAAGCAAATGGAAGCATACATCAGATTTGTAATGAATATATATATAAACCAACAAAGAGGAAATCTTACTCTTTTTCTTCGCTTGTATTTAGCTTCCCTTTTTTGTTGACCAGGTGTTATATAGTCCTGCAGTGTGTGTGTGTGTGTGTGTGTGGAGTTCTTCTGGCTGTCTCAGGAGGTTTAAAAGGTAATGAAAGAGCTCCTGTCAGGCAGCTTTTGCTGAATCTCTGAAGTGAGAGGAGAGGGGGAGTGTGTGGATCTTTTCCTCTGAGCGGATTTGAGCAGACTCTACACAGAGAAGCCAGTGTGATAGCCAAGCTTAGAGACCACCCATATGCAGGTAGAGAAGAACAGCAAGGTGACTTCCAGCCCCACCCACCACACACACACACACACACTTCTTCTGAGAGTATTTACTTTCAAAGAATGTGGTCTCTGTGGGCTTCCATATAAAACCTGACCATGCTTTGTCTAATATCATTATAAAACTGGATAAACTGAGCGAATTCTGCTGAATATTTTGTTAAAATCATGCGTATGTAATTGTAATAAACAATATTTCTTTGCTACATGTGCACAATTCTTAAATACAACACACCCCCTCTTAAACACACACACACAGAGGGGTTAAGGATAAGGGCCCAGCTTTGCAGTGTGTATAGAGCTGCTGTGTAGCAGAAGAATGTCTTTAGTTACAGCTCAATGGCAGGAATTCCCGCTCCAGCAGGTGGATCAGGTACTTGCACAAATGAGGGAATGCTTGAATAAAGGTATACATGACCAGTAAATTGTTACAGGCATTTAAACCAACCAGAAATCATACTGGAGACTGAAAAGCTTTCCCAGAGTTTCTACTTACTGATCAAGACTGATTCTAGCTTCGAGGTTAAAGAGGTGTTCATTGCTGTTATATTTGAATGTTCAAAAAAAAACTTTAAACATTCTGTACTGACAGTGACAGAGTTAATAATAAGAGCACATTTAGTACAACTTTTTAGTCTCTCTCTCTCTCTCTCTCTCTCTCTCTCTCTCTCTCTCTCTCGAGCCACCTGTAATGGTCAAATTATTGAGGTAGAAAGTAACCTGTGTGTGTGTGTGTGGCAGTCATGTGGGCACACCGATGTTATCCTCTGCTATGTGCCAGATATTGAAGTCATGTAAACATGGGCTGGTGTCTGAGGCCTCTCAGAACCCTTCTACTAATTGGAGAGTTATATAAGTGGCTAAATCCTCTAAGGAGGGTTTTATTTTTCCCTTTTTTGGTCTTTTGTGTGTTTTGAAAGGCAGGGGGCCCTCATGGTGGTAGAAATAGAGAGAGAGAGAGAGTGAGAGAGGTTGGTGCATTTAGCAGCTCACTACAGAAATCTCGCTAATTACCTCCTGGTGTGAAGTTTCTGTGGAAGGTGTTTTTACAAATTAAGGCCTGTCCTGCCATTGTCAGAGTCAGGGTGGCTTACAGAGTCAGCTGTCCATTATGAAGCTGCAGGCCACTGACCACACAGATACTCACCAAGGTGGAGAAGCCACATTAAAATGCTTTGTGCTTCCAGCAACAGGATGTCGACTGTTTATGGAACTTTTATGGAATAGTTATTACTGTATGGGTAAATGCAATAATGTATTTTTTCATGACGATATTGAGGTCCACAGTTAAAATGATACATATTCAAAATTAGAGTTGAAAGTTTGTGCCATATTAACATCACGTATTTTCATATTGAAAAAATGCAGCTTACAGTCTATTACATACATTTGTGTGTGTGTGTGTGTGTGTGTGTGTGTGTGTGTGTGTGTGTGTGTGTGTGTCATTTGGGCCCCAGTATGCTGGCGGTTAAACATTTTCATGCTGGATATGAAATGAGGTTATGTGTGGGTTTGCTTAGTTTGTCCTAATGGATTTTAAAGAACCAGATCCTATTAATAAAGAGAACACCCCAAGGCACTGCCTTCACCTATAGACCACTAATCTCCCATGCAAATTAAATCATTGTGTGTGTATGTGTGTGTGTGTGTGTGTGTGTATGTGTGTGTGCGCGTGCACTAGAGACTATGCTTAACACACCTCTGAGTTACTTATGTCGATCACTTCTGCATTAGAGGCCCCAGGCCCCTGCGTTAGAAAACTGATTTTTAAGTATGTGTTTAAGAACAGTGTGTGGAGAGTGTTATGAAGGTGTTTGCTCAGAAATATCTGAACAATTTAATTATTTCTTTCTCCTTTTTTGGTACATATTAGAAACCAAGTAAATTTGTGAAAGTGATTGTTTTTAGTTAAAAAACAAGTCTTATATCACCTTTTTTACTCATTGAACTCAAAAGGTGTAACACAATGGGTGTAACTCTGACTTTTAAGGGTTAAGAAGTGTTTATACCTTGAGCAATATATTGGTAATTTATTAGCTTCAGTGTGTGTGTGTGTGTGTGTGTGTGTGTGTGTTTTATTGCAGCATCATGAATGTTGTGTGACTGAAGGTTTTGTGAAGAGAGAGGTGTATTAAGTGCCGTTCCGATGCTGTGCAGAGACAGAGAGATGTTAGACACACAGAGAAATCTCCTTTAAGCCCTTACGTAATGTCTGCACTACCGCCACCAGACCAGACAACCCATATTCACCATCGCCCCCAGCTCTGAGAGAGAGAGAGAGAGAGAGAGATAGAAAGAGAAATAAAGAAAGGTAGAGGAAAGATAGAATGGAGGCAGGAAATGGGAAGAACGAAAAAAAAAGAATAAAGATATAGTAAAAATAAGAGAAGGGAAGAGAGAGAAAAAAATAAGTGTGTCAGTAAAAGGGGAAAAGTAAGGCAGTGAAAATGGAGGGCGCTGCAGTTCTTAGGTGTGGGTTTTTTTTTGTTTGTTTGTTTTTTTTGGTGTGTTTGTATGTGTGAGAGTGGGAATAAAAGGGTGAAAGAGTTTACCCTGACTCATAATCGGGTTTATAAACACACTGACGGGTGTGTGTGTGTGTGTGTGTGTGTGTGTGTGTGTGTGTGTGTGGCTGGTTAGTCTGACACTGATGGTGTTGGAGGGAATGGGGGTCAGTGTGAGGTCAAACTGTGTAACAGGCCAACACAGCCGCACAATGCTTGTAATCTTTTCTCTCTCTCTCTCTCTCTCTCTCTCTGTTTGTTTCATTCATGCAAGCCAATATATTTTATTAAATGCACTGAAATGGGAGTTGTGAACAATGATGTGCCAGTGCTGATGCATAGTCATGTTTAAAGGTATTAATTGAGACTTAATTCATGTTCACACTCGCCATGTTTAGTGAGAACGCTGCAGTGCGAGCCGTGATGCCGTTTACGTACACACAATTGACCAAAGACACCTAGGCAGAGCGAATATGGCATGAACCACTGTCTCCTTTCTTCATTCCTTTTTCAAGTGTGAAATAGACACATTTCTGATGCTGTTTTCATACGTGCCCCATCCTTAACAATTCATTTGGAGTCAAACAAAACAGTTGGAGTTAAACCTTAAAATCAGTCTGTCATTGAACCGCTGACCTGTATAATGCCTCAGACCTCTGGTGAAAACACAACATACTCAAACAGTGATCTCAGTTTTCTAATGCTGGCACATAGGATCATTGAAAGAGTAGTTACATATCTGTACATAGACCTAATAACAACGTACAGTATATTATATTAAAGTAAACAAGCTGTTAATCCTCCACTGTGACTGTGTCTTATTGAGGCACTGTAATCCATGTCTCTTTAGAAAGACAACAGATTCATTTGCATGCTCGTGCTTATCCGCTGTTTGTGGTGAAGTATTCCTTTTGTGGGTTTGTTGGTCTTCGGGTTGATGCTCTGTGAGGTGGTGAGTAGTGTACCGTTTTAAGCGCACGTCTGTGCACAATGCACAGTATTTCACTAATAGTTCTGACAAGAACGACTGAACGAATTAGTGCATAGAATATAAATGCAGATAAAATAAGGAAAATAAAAACAAAAAAATAAATAACTTAACCCCACTCTGAGTTGGTAGGCCCGGTTTGTGGGGGTGTGTCGGTGTGTGTGTGAGGGGGGGGGGGGCACAGTTGTGTACACCTCATTTCAAGCACAATTAACTTGAAATGGAGTCCTGTAGGATCAATAGTCCCCAGTTGAGCCCCAGACCCTTCCATGTCTCTAGAAATGACACACATATGGTAATAGAGCCAAGCAAACAGCCACACATGCGATTTAGCATCACCACTCTCAGCTCTGCTTGAATAACAAACAGTGGGACACCTCTGCTGGAACCACGCACTTTTGTTCCAGCCTCTGTTCATCTGCAGGGGGAGTGCACTATTTAAAGCTAATGAAAGAGGGGGGGGGATTACAAATGCTTTTATTTCTTTATTTATTTTTCATTGTTTCCTATTTTAATGCCTGTAGGATGTTGAAGAATCAGTGGATATTTAAATCGCTATAATTAACTTGGTGCTGATACTTCTTAAAAAAAAAAAAAAAAAAACGACACACAAAAGACAAGCTGCTTTCCAAACCTAGGCCATGGCCGAGAAATGCAGCCAACATAGCGATTTTGAGGATGCAAACAATGTATGCTTCATGGCCCTCAGTTACCCACAATTCTCTGCGCATATACGGCACAAAGGAGAAAATAAACAAGGCACTGTGAAAATCGGAGCTTCAGAAGTTTCTTTTTTACATGTGAAGTGTAAAATAATTGACCCATTAAAATATTTGTTTCTGTAACATATATATAATCTATAAGCTTATTGGCATATTACAGTACCATATCTAGCATTTAAGTTATTTAGTAGTATTTTATTTTAAATCCTAGTTGATATTTAAATGTTTAAAGTTGAAATTTGAGCAGATACAAACTGATTGCGGATGTGTCTGTTTTAATAACGTTTTTAAATTGGGTTATCCTGCAGGATTAATTAATTAATTAATTAATTGTCTGTAAACGCTTATCCAGTTCAGGGTCGCGGTGGGTCTGGAGCCTACCCGGAATCATTGGGCGCAAGGCAGGAATACACCCTGGAGGGGGCACCAGTCCTTCACAGGGTGACACACATTCACACACTCACACCTACGGACATTTTTGAGTCGCCCATCCACCTACCAACGTGTGTTTTTGGATAGTGGGAGGAAACCGGAGCACCCGGAGGAAACCCACGCAGACACAGAGAGAACACACCACACTCCTCACAGACAATCACCCGGAGGAAACCCACGCAGACACAGAGAGAACACACCACACTCCTCACAGACAGTCACCCGGAGGAAACCCACGCAGACACAGGGAGAACATCTTGCAGGATAATTTTAATAATACAATCTATCTTCATTTATTTATTTATTGAGTTTTCATAGGACAGTCCTACAGAGGACACGTCCTACCTAGCCTGCAGCCTAGGCTTTGGAACACAGCCATGGTGTTATTGATGGAACCCACTGTAGAGTGTCCACTGTAGAGCATTTGTTTAGTGTGAGTTACATGCTTCGCATCTCTCTCCAGAGGGGTAACTTCACAGGAGAAATATATCTAAATGTATGTAAATAGAACTAAACATTCATTAGATTATTTTATTGTGGCCTGCGTATTAGTGCACCCTTTTCTGGCTAGATGTAAACGATCTAGTGTGTGGGTGATGTGTGCATTTCCCTCTGCTCTGTTCCTATAAAGCAGTAGCTTCCCAGCTGAGGCAGACTTGAATTCTGATTCAGACAGCGCGAGAAGGAAAGAGCAGTTTTGGAGGAGGCTCTTGGGAACGTCTCTTATTTCCACTCTGGTAATGACTGTAGTGGTGGAGAATGCTGGGGCAAAGAGCTGTGTTCTGATGAACAGACTCTAGCACGTCATCTCTAACACATCGCACTGGTAGCTTCAGGATTAAGAACCTCACAAGAGACTATTGTGCTTGAAGTGTCCTCTGAGCATGCATTTAGCTTTGTTGTGTGTGTGTGTGTGTGTGTGTGTATGTGTGTGTGTGAGAGAGAGATATATATATATGTCTTTAGTTAGTCAGATGCTTACAGTCTTTCGAGTGCTGAAGTGTTGACTAGTGAAGCACTTAGCAGTACCAGAAAGTGACAGCTGCTACTGTGGTTGAGTACACTTACCCATCTGTTTTCAGCTACACAACTAAAGGCGTTCATTTGCCCCATCTTCCTGATCACATTGTTGCTGACAACAGTACACACACACACACACACACAGAGGCTTCAAGTACAATGCCCAGATACATCTCTTATTTTGATTTTCTTTTCTCTGTTTCCTCTCTCTGTACTGGCACATTGCTGAGACAAAGAAAACAACTTCTAACGTCCAAACTTGTGCACTTGTATCTAATGTGGATATTTTAGCGGGCTCACGCCTTGCGTGTCCAATAAAATGTAAGTGATAAATAGCTTGACAGAAATCTATGCTAGCTATGAAGTACAGAAGGATGAATACTGGCATGTAACTAGGAAGGTAGGTGGTATAACCTAATGAAAATAACTTTACAACATGCCCCTGGCCCATCCTGACATCATAAGATGTGTCATCATTTTAACACCACCTTAAAACTTTGCAAAGAGGCATTACTCTGTCAACACAAATAAACAATAAGACCAAATGGAATGTAAAGTGCGGCACGGTGGCGCAGCAGGTAGGTGTCGCAGTCACACAGCTCCAGGGACCTGGAGGTTGTGGGTTCGAGTCCCGCTCCGGGTGACTGTCTGTGAGGAGTGTGGTGTGTTCTCCCTGTGTCTGCGTGGGTTTCCTCCGGGTGCTCCGGTTTCCTCCCACAGTCCAAAAACACATGTCAGTAGGTTGATTGGCGACTCAAAAGTGTCCATAGGTGTGAGTGTGTGAGTGAATGTGTGTGAGTGTGTGTGCTGCCCTGTGAAGGACTGGCGTCCCCTCCAGGGTGTATTCCCGCCTTGCGCTCAATGATTCCAGGTAGGCTCTGGACCAACCGCGACCCTGAACTGGATAAGGGTTACAGATAATGGATGGATGGAATGTAAAGTAACAGAATGTGTGTTTTTGTGTGTGTGTTTTGTTGCATGCTGCTGGTGTGTGTGTGTCTACAGTAGAGTCAGGGGTGAAATCTGTAAACCTGCCGGTGATTTGGATGGCAGTGATGTAAATGACACTGAGAACAATAGGCCACATTGTCAGGAGCAGTGCTATCCTCTGGAGAGGTGACTTTTTGATAAATAGGCCTCGTGTGAGTGTGGAAGAAAGGCAGGCAGAGTATAGTTAATATTCCTCATGTTTGGAGCAATGGAATGGAAGAGTAGGAACAGCAGGGGCTTCCAGTTCAAGACACAGGGGGGACACTGGGATGGTCAGGGACGGGGGAATTTTAAATGAATGTTCAGAACAGACTTGACACATGTTTGCAATCAAACACATTAGACAAGGCATGTATTTACATTTGAAGCTTGTTCATGTGTAGGTTTTATTTCTCTTTTAGCTGCAAAACTAAAGATATGATTTGCTTAAGTTCTGTATTTATTTAAAAAACTACATAAAGATAAAAAAAAGTAATTAAAAATGCTTAATAAAGAATCATGAATCTTGAAATGATTCTCTGCAAATATAAAAGTACCGTACTCTGCAATGAGAACTCCAAACTGCAGCAGGCAGCAAACCGCTCTTTTTGACTTTAGGGGGAAGGGGGACAGTTGAAAGTCCAGCATATGGACCTCCACTGCCCAAAGGGTTAATGTTGATGAAAATGCAAACAGACTCTATAAATAGGTGACCGCACACGGAACCCCGGCCCTTTCTGCCACCGGCTCATTTCGGATTCAGCTAAATGTTTCAGAGAAACTGCGCAACACACAGCTGCCTAGCAGGGGGTAAATTAGACCTCGGAGTTGAATGATCAAACAATTACCAAGTCAAGAATGAGCCCCAAAAAAAAAAAAAAAAAAAAAAAAGACGCCACAGCAGCATGGAGTTTTTTAAGTGCACAGCACGTTATGGCTTTCCCCGACTCTCTCTTTGAGAGTCTATATATGCAAATGAAATTCAGAATTACTCTTAAAAAAATTGAAAACTTTTAAATTAAACTTGAAGTTATACCAGATTGGAACTTCAGCTCACAAAGCTTCAATTAGCTCTTTGATACCATATGGAATTGGTCCTTAAGTCATCAATGAGCACAATGTGGTCTCCATTCTGGGAGCTGCCATTGACTTTACAATTTTCAGCTATTTGTTGCCATCTGCCTGGGTGACCGAACGTACACTCCCTTCCTCAATCTTTCAGGCCTTTTTTTTCCTGCTGGTATTTATTTTCTTTTCAATTAAAGAGTTTGAATGTGCAATGCTGAAATTGCTTTCCTTTTAATTAGCTCTTTTAGTGCGGAGGTTTGTGAATGCAATTGTTACTTTCCCAATCTTGGCAGCGGTTTTCATTTTGATAAAGTGAGGATCCCATTTCACTGCTGTGATTGAACGAGGTCTGGGGCCATTTTCACTCTTGGCCCTGATAAATGTTTTTTTTTTCCCTCTTTCAGTAATGATGGAATGATACTCCGTGTGCTCTCCTCTCTCTCCTATCATTCATAATCTATTCCTCATTGTATGCTTGTGCTTGTGGAGTAATATTACATATTAATATGATTCAGTATGTTAGTGAGTTTCTCTTGTACAGATGGTTTAAAAACACCAAATGAAGCTTCTTTGGACTAGTTTATAATCTCATAAATATATCAGAAAAAGACCCCGTTTCTCCCAGTCAACTTACGGACCTGAATTACCGACCTGTGTTTGATCAGTTAGTTTGGTTTTACTTGAACAGTTGGAATGATTAAAATTTACTGTTGACATAGGCGGCACGGTGGTGCAGCAGGTAGTGTCGCAGTCACACAGCTCCAGGGACCTGGAGGTTGTGGGTTCGATTCCCGCTCCGGAAATGACTGTCTGTGAGGAGTGTGGTGTGTTCTCTCTGTGTCTGCGTGGGTTTCCTCCGGGTGACTGTCTGTGAGGAGTGTGGTGTGTTCTCCCTGTGTCCACGTGGGTTTCCTCCGGGTGACTGTCTGTGAGGAGTTGGTGTGTTCTCCCTGTGTCTGTGTGGGTTTCCTCCGGGTGACTGTCTGTGAGGAGTTGGTGTGTTCTCCCTGTGTCTGTGTGGGTTTCCTCCGGGTGCTCCGGCTTCCTCCCACAGTCCAAAAACACACGTTGGTTGGTGGATTGGCGACTCAAAATTGTTCATAGGTGTGAGTGTGTGAGTGAATGTGTGTGTGTCTGTGTTGCCCTGTGAAGGACTGGCGCCCCCTCCAGGGTGTATTCCCGCCTTGCGCCCAATGATTCCAGGTAGGCTCTAAACCCCCGCGACCCTGAACAGATAATGAATGAATGAATGAATGAACTATTGACATAAAGGAGCCTAAGTGCTGGTTTCCATCAACTGAATAACATTCTGCTACAGTCTCTGACTTTACGTTATGATTTTTAAACTCATCTTCAATATGTCAATATACACTATTTACAGCATCAGTCACTGACTGGCGTCCATTTTGTAGCAGAAACTAGAAATGTATCGTGATATAAATTTTGGCCAATATCTTCCAGCCCCATGTAGGATTACAAGATGCTCCCATGTGGTCAGTGAATCTGATACAGTATACGGTGATTGTAGAAAATGTCAGTGGCTTTAATGTTATGGCTGATCTGTGTAAACTCTCAAACTTTTTAATTGCTTGCTTTGGAAAACCGCTGCTATTTTTCTGCTGTGCACATTTCTAAAATTTTACTCAGATTTTACGTCTTTATTTCAGTTTGCGCAGCCTGTGAAACACTGATCTCTATAAGCATCTCTGAACGAGTGATCTCTGTGATCATCTCTTACTGTCTGAGCCCCTGTGTTGAGGCCCGGTTCTTGGCCGTGTGTAGCATAAGGGAAATTAGCCGCACCTGAATGACAAGGCCGGTGCTCCCTGTGAGTCTGTGATTGGGGCACAAACTCCCTTTTAATAGACTTACACCTCATTTGGCCCCTAAAGCTGACTGAAGGGTCCCTGGGGGTAGAGAAGCACGGGCTGGGGTCTGTTCCCTCCCTCCACCCGCAGTGAAAGATGGCCGCTTGATTAGACGTCCAGAAGGGTTCCAGCAGGGACAATGTCCCGTTCTCCTTTTCAAAAGCAACAGCGGCTTTTTGTCTGAGCTGTCAGAGATGATGTGTGTCACAGTAAAGGACCGGGAAGAAAAAAAAGCTGTTTTCAAAGGAAGGCTGCCGCCGTCCACCTCTGAAATGGTCTGAAACGAGTCTGAAATTATTGATCTGGCAATTAGCATGCAACCTAATTAATAATGCGTAGCTGACCATCATTTAAACTGTTTTGTTTGGTGTTTATCCAGGGACTGAGGGCTATGAACAGTCGAAGCCTTTGCGTGTGCTGTTGTTGGCCACAGACAACAGAGCATGTTGTTTTTTTTGGGATGGAACTTTACTCCTAATACCAGAACAAAGCCACTTTCAGCTGTTAAGTTTCCAGCTCAGAATCGTTTTATAGATACCCCCCCACCCCCTAAAATGAACCCAGACTCAATTCTCATGTGGGACGTGCTTTAGTCAGGGGTGCTGATCTTCCCAGAGTCATTGTTTTTCTCCCACTCTTCACTGGCTGACATGCCTGACATTGATGCTTAATTACGTCTAAAGAGCCTGTGCTGGGAGCTGCAGTCGTGGGTTAATTCAGGCGCATTGCCGGTCCTCTCCCCCGGGTTTTACAGTTTGCATTTTAAGTGGGGCCGCGCACAGTTTTTCAGCAGCGGCTGAACTTCCTAAGTTGAAATGCTGTTGGGGTTAAGTGGTCCCTGAGCTCACGACACCTATCTCTGCCCAAACGTGACAGCTGGGGACCCCGCTGTTGCTATGGAAATCAACTCCCCCTTCACCACCCACCCTTCAGTTTGAAAATACCACAGACTGCTCATTTGTGGCCATGGAAAACCAAACTCCCGCCCCCCCCCCCAGTGTTAACTATTACACACAGAAAAATATTTGTGTGCCCTGCTCAGTTTATAAGATCAAACCTTGCACTGTGTAATACACTAAAACAAAGCAGGAGAGCTAAGCAGGAACTAGCAGCTTATTCTTTGTGAAGTTAATAGCAACATTGTTAACTAGAATGTTTAGTATCTCTTAGTATTTTTACTTCAAAACAATATCATCTTTTAGTCTGTGTCTGTCTTTCAATCGCTCTGTCTATCTGTTCATTCCATGCATTGTAAAAGCTCCTCTCTAGATCTATATGTTGCAGGGAATTGTCGTATGTGATTCTAGTCCTGTGTACACAGGTTTTAAATCATGTATAAAAAGCTCTTAAGCTGATTCTAAAAAATGTAGATATAAGACGTCTCAAAAATAGTTGTAAATAATACCCAAATGACACAGAATACAACAAGGAATGTATTAATTCCCTTTAATACCAAAGAGTCCAGTGCAGAAAATCAAACAATGACAGACACTGTTCATGAGGAAGACACTGGATGTATGCTATGATCATTGAGTAAATTCCTGTTGATCCCAAATTATTGTAAATATTAAAACTAATCTAAATGTGTGGTTGACTTGCCTCAGAAATACCATTAAAAACATTAATGTGTTAAATGCGTTCTTTAGAGTACTAATGCTCTAATGGTGGACTTTGCTGAAAGTTGTTGCTCTTACACAAGGGTAAAGTGTATGATAAGGTCATTATGACAGTGTGTTGGACAGATAAGAGCTGACATGTTGGTTACACAGTGGGGGATTGGCTGCAGCTGCAGGTAATGTTTCCCTGTAAGTCTGAGGTTTTGGCATCCTCAGAGAAACCTGCTCTTGATCTGAATGTGATAAGCCAGGTTAAAGATGTGCATGAAGAGTGCATATAGAATGTGTGTGTGTGTGTGTGTGGTATTCAGATTGTGGGAATAGTGGGGAAGAGCCCACCTTGCCTTCCCCAGTCCCAGCCCAGCAGGTTCACATTAGGGTAAATTTGTTCCACAATATTGCTGCCTCCTGCTTCTCCCACACGCTGGAGGCCTGCACAGAAGGTGGAGACAGAGATTTGGGTGATGGCCAAGCGCTTTGCGGCCGTCACTCGTTCCTCTGCGTGCGTGGAGGACAGGATCCCCGCTGGTCCTTTTCACAAGCGTGCAGACTCCCCGCCTGTCACAACAAATGCCCGATCGAGGAAAATAAACTTATCTCATTCGGATGACAACACGTTCCCTCAGGTTATGATGCGACGCCAGTTTTGCAGAATCAGGCAGGGTCAATTGCTCATTTTCAGCACAGGGAGGGTGTCTATCGCTGGTAATGGCTGCCTCGCCATGTGTGGTATAATGTCTGGACTTTTCAACTTAGAAGCCCATGATGATCCATTCTGTATGTGCATATACACACAATCAGCCTGTGAATGTAACATTGTAAAACGGACTGATTGGAAACTAATTAATTTTTGTGAGCGTCAACATGGTCTTAGCTCCCTTAGGAGAGGGTATTCCTCTGGGGAAATAGGTGCACGGCTACTCAGTTATATCTCTGTTTATTTCAATTCCATCTCATTCCAGCTTTTATTTTCTAGCATTAAATATCCACACTGTATCATAGTATGGTACTAAAGAGTGTGGTTTAGTCACAACACTGATAAGAGTCCTATAGCACTAATGAATATAGTCTGCTTTGTAAAATGATGGCCATGAAGTGCTGTTCCAGAGATGTCTTCTGTTCAGTAAAGTATAATGGTACTTTTATAATAAACAACGAAGTGCTTGTGTAAATCAGAATTTGACATATTCATTTTGTTGGTTCATGTCTTTGGGTCAACTAGAAAGGACTAGAAAGCAAAATACTTATTTTCCTATAATCTAAAAAGGGTAAAATTGGAAATGTCTTCATATTAATTTGTAATGTTATAAACCTGCAAACCCCTTTCACCTCTCATTTCAGAGACCTGGAGGTTGTGGGTTCTAGTCCCGCTCCGGGTGACTGTCTGTGAGGAGTGTGGTGTGTTCTCCCTGTGTCCGCGTGGGTTTCCTCCGGGTGACTGTCTGTGAGGAGTGTGGTGTGTTCTCCCTGTGTCCGCGTGGGTTTCCTCCGGGTGACTGTCTGTGAGGAGTGTGGTGTGTTCTCCCTGTGTCTCTGTGGGTTTCCTCCGGGTGACTGTCTGTGAGGAGTGTGGTGTGTTCTCCCTGTGTCTGTGTGGGTTTCCTCCGGGTGACTGTCTGTGAGGAGTGTGGTGTGTTCTCCCTGTGTCTGCGTGGGTTTCCTCCGGGTGCTCCGGTTTCCTTCCACAGCCCAAAAACACACACTGGTAGGTGGATTGGTGACTCAAAAGTGTCCGTAGGTGTGAGTGTGTGTGTTGCCCTGTGAAGGACTGTGTTTCCTATAGCATTATATTTAGTTTGTATCATTATTAGCATTTTCATGTAGTTTAATGTAGTGTTAGCGATCAAACTTAACATCTTCCGTCCCAAAGGCTCATTCATAGTAACATGTGCTGTGTGGTCAAAAATCTGAAAATGCTCACGGATACATAACATTACAAGTCACATATTCAAATTTTTCCTAGCAGTCACCACAAATTAATTCTTCTTGCTCTGCTTCTGAAAAACAAGAACGAGTATGTTTCACATGCACATAATAATACTGACCATGGTACAGTAAATAATATTTAATCTATTACACATCGTACATGCATTTTATTATTTGGACATCTATTGCATCAAAATCTGTAATTTTATTTTTAATTGAACATTAAAAAAAAATATTACACCGCACATTTCTCAAAGGATTCGTGTCTCTCTTTAAAGATGAGGGAAAATGAACCTGTGGTTACATGCAGCTCTAATGGATGTTCAGAAATTTGATAATTGTAGCAAAGACCTGACATTAATAAATGTGGAAGAGATGACCTCAAACCCGCTATTGTACAGACTCTATTCTCTCTCATCTCTTCATTCCCCTTCATATCACCCTCCTAATAGACCTATCCGATCACAGAGGGCCTATTAACTAACGATCTGTTTTCATCTCAGAGACACTGTTAGAAAGGAGTAAGGGGTGAGGGGAGGGGGGTGAAGACGTGTGAAAATCTACTATAAAAGAGCAGTCAAACATAGATGGGGGAAATTTAAAAAATAGGCAACAAAAGGGAGTTCATTATACCCAAGTTAATTGTCTCTTGGGCTTCAACTGCCCCTTCCCTGGGTAAACCATCAGAGGGCTTTAATTGCGTTATCACCTATCCCCGAGGTTTCCAAGAACCACTTCATTTAATTTAAGTGCCACACGATGAGGAAGAACTTGATGCTCCCTAGACTCCACTTTACATCGCACACACACACAGGCACACACTAGTCCTGAAGCACAGACTGGGGGAAAATGGGAAAAGGGGGAACACTCCAAACTGGCATACGGCAAGCCAATAAATTAATGAATCAACAGCACTTCTGATTAGGAAATCTACCCTGAGGTATTTTTGGAAAGCGCAGCTTTTCTGAGCCACATGTCTTTAATGCAACAACATCATAGGGTGTTTGCAGACGCTGCTCATGACCCTAAGACATAACAGAGCCCAGGGATTTTCAGACGAACGCTGTGCTAGGGATCAATTAACAGTTTCTACACTGAGGGGGCAAAGGGCAGATGCATTCTTAAATGCACAATCAAGATGAGAAGATATTTATTAATTAGAGGCGTGCTACTTCATTAGTGGAATAGGAGCAATGTTTGCAGTTCCTATGAATGTTTAACATTGTAAAGTCTGTAGGGAAATGCTGTGACTCTGACTGTGCTCAGATTCAGTTGGATTTATTCTTTACATATTGCAGGGGAAGCTCATTTTCTACTTGAAATGAGCATATTTGCAAAGAATTGCATGTTTTTCACACAGCTGCTTCAGAGCCATTCTTGTGAACATTTCATGAAGTATAGGCCAGTGGAGGTGTGGGGGGTGGTGCTCAAAAGGGGGGCACTGCAGTAAAGCTTGGGAATCATGGTCTAAACATGTTCTTAGGTGTAGAAATAAGTTTTAAAGTGTTTTTGTGCAACTTGTATTTGTAATTCAAAACTCAGATATTCTCCCACTCTTTTAAAGTTGTAATTTTTTTCAACAAAATGTAAAAATTTGAAATCACAAGTGAGAAGAATGTATTGTTTTAGGGTCCTGGAGGTTGTGGGTTCGAGCCCCGCTCCGGGTGACTGTCTGTGAGGAGTGTGGTGTGTTCTCCCTGTGTCTGCGTGGGTCTCCTCTGGGTGACTGTCTGTGAGGAGTGTGGTGTGTTCTCTCTGTGTCTGTGTGGGTTTCCTCCAGGTGACTGTCTGTGAGGAGTGTGGTGTGTTCTCCCTCTGTCTGCGTGGGTCTCCTCTGGGTGACTGTCTGTGAGGAGTGTGGTGTGTTCTCCCTGTGTCTGCGTGGGTCTCCTCTGGGTGACTGTCTGTAAGGAGTGTGGTGTGTTCTCCCTGTGTCTGCGTGGGTTTCCTCCGGGTGCTCCGGTTTCCTCCCACAGTCCAAAAACACACATTGGTAGGTTGATTGGCGACTCAAAAGTGTCCATTGGTGTGAGTGTGTGTCGCCCTGCGAAGGACTGGCGCCCCCTTCATGGTGAGTTCGTGCCTTGTGCCCAGTGATTCTGGGTTTGCTCTGGACCCCCCGGGACCCTGAACTGGAAAAGCGGTTACAGACAATGAATTAATATTTGTTTCCCCCTTCTTTAACGGTACCACTAGAATTTCAGAATCCTGCTGTAGATTTTCACACATATATATGAGGTTATAGGCTTATTGTGATGAAAGAAGCCATAACTGATTTTATGACAGCCAATACCACATGATAAGCTTTGCAAACTGCCTTCTATCTAGCCAACATTTTATAGTAGATTACATGAGGACGTCTTTATGACAGATAGATGAATGTGTCATGACAGAATTTTCCATGGCTATTTATTTCTAAAGATATAATAATACAGTTTATGATCAGCTGTCATCATAGCTGAGTTTTACAATTCCAGTCTATGCCATAGGGAAAACCTGTACTGTCTTTTCTATTGTCCATTGTTTTCATATGTTATATTGTACTGTAACCACAAGTTCTTAAAATATGATTTTTTTTTTTGTTAAGATGCAATTAACCAGTTTGGGGAGTTATGGAACAGCTCTGTCTCTGTCACATCCCTCATCATCCACAGCAGGAGTGAACGTAAGTAAGGCACCTAACATTCAACTGCTCTCTGGGAGTTGGGTCGGTTGTCTGCCATGAACTACACATGTAATTCATTCTCATTTAGCAGCCTGAAATTCTCCACCAGGGGGCGCAACTAGCTTTAGTTTGGCATTGCTGAAGTGCAACATACCGCCATGGCAACTGTTGACTGAGCTGTTAATAATGAACTAGATAACATCAGTAAATGTTCAGTAAAAGAATTAGCAAATACAAAATATTGGTGTGAGACATTCGAGTCAATGAGAATTTGTCAGGCATTGTTTTTAGCACACGTCTCATAATATCAAGTTTTTAGGGGAACCTTGAATTGAATGTGATGGGCATTTGTAAGTTTCCATCCTTACTCAGCGCTGAGGCGTACAGATTCCAGGCTGAAGAATTCCTCACCTGGAGTGGGCGATTGATCTCTCTGTCAGTTTGCTCTATTCTTTTCTGCAGCACACACAAATTGTTAATGGTGGACCTCTCTCTTAACGTCAGAGACAGAGGGCACCTCTCTGACTCCTGCTCTCTGTCTTCCGTGTATGTGAAAAGTCTTCCTCTGTGGGTTAACAGGGTTTAATTTAAATCCAAAAGTCCTGACAGCACATTTTCTGAGGCTTTGACCAGACTGTTCTGCATGGCTGTTTGGATCAAAGACTGGTTATCTCCTGTATTGAGCTGTTCTAACCCCTGTCCTGTCTCATTATGGATGTAGGGCAGTGAAACCCCTGCTAAATGAGAGGTAGCATTTAAGATCCTGTCACAAGCTGAGTTTCCATCTAAAATGTTTGAAAACTTTATGTGCAATAAAGAAAAAAAAAGTCATGTTTCCGTTCACTTTTGCGAATCATATCAGATGACTTTGGCTCTCGAGATGGTGCTTGAGAGAGTAGAGTGGCTGAGAGAGGAGGGAGTCTATTAAAAGCCTGTGTTCACGGGGTCAGTCCCTGGGCCTTAATTATAAAACTTTGTGGATTCTGGAGTGAAAAAAAGTCAGATTTATAAAACCGTGCATACGCTGTTTTCTCTTTATAAATAACAATCTTCTTAAAAATGTGCGCATTTGCACCTGCCCCATGTTCCGCCTCTGTACCGCCCACATTTACCTATAAATGGTCAGTGCAAATAACCTGATGAATATCTAAATATGGGTTTCTCTGTTAATTTTCTTGTGAGTTGGTCGAGACAAAGGAGGACCGAAAAACAAAAAAAGAGAAACTTTAGAGACTGCGCGGTAGAAGTTATTGTTTCAGAGGTGTGGAGAAATGTGTTGTTTGGTGGCCTCTGTCGTAGCATTACAAACAAACACCAGTTACTTGAGTGACAACATGTGGCTGCAGCAGTAAAAAACAGCCAATCAGTCTGACTGGACTGGAGTTAGCCCCGCCCACTGATGGTCCATGGATGGTGTTGACAGATTTATTATTTCTTGGTGCAAGGCTCAAGACCCATCAAATAAATATATAAATAGTTAAATAATTAATTGAATGATTTAAATAATACAATAAAACATATTTGAAACACACACTTAAATAATGATTAAATAATCACAAACAATTATTTATTTAAGCATTTATTTCAAAATGTAATTATTAAATGAAACATTTAATCATTTCTCCTTTTAATTAATTGTTTTTTTCTTTATTTAATTGTATAACATTGTCCCAAAAAACAGAATAAAGGTACAGCTGTTTAGGCTTGTAATTATCTGCCACTATTACCAGCTCATAACAAATTACTGTCTATTTAAGTTTAAGGAGTTTAATTTATAAATAATAATAATAATAATAATAATAATAATAATAATAATAAAAATAAACTTATAGAGCACTTTAAAAAAATGTTTAAAAAACATTTTGCAAATAAATTAATTACAGTGAGATCAAATAAAATAATTTAAATGAAAAATCTGAATAAAATACAGAGTGAAATAAAACAAGCGAGAGTTAAATCAATACGACAAATAAAGTAGAATGAGATACAGCAAGCAATGTAACTAATTTGTTTTTCATATTCTGCATTTTTCAAAAAAAAATGTGACCATATGATGTCACCAATATTTGGGTCAAACCTTGCTTAAATGTACTCTCATTTTTACGCAAAGAATTCTTTATTTCTTTATTCTTTATACAGTTTCTTCGAAAGATGTTACGTACGCATGCTTCAGACCTGTTTTTGTGTGCACTCACCCTTATAAATGAGGGCCTCGGTTTCTGTGTTGCATGCAGTAGGTATGAACCAGTATAAAGTCAGTGGATTTTTTGTTTTTTTTAAAAAAAAAAACCTTTCCATCACTCTTTTGGGCTTTTGTGTTTCCTACCCTACTCCAAACGTTACATAGTTCAGTTTCTGCAGTGCTGAGCCCAGAGTAGCAGTGACAGAGGCTGTATTCTCCCTATTACAGGTCAGTGGAGCATCACAATTATATTGCAGCTGTAAATGTAAGGTAAACATATTGTGCATTGTACTTTAAAGGGTTCATTCATTCATTCATTCATTATCTGTAATCCTTATCTAGTTCAGGGTAGCGGTGGGTTCAGAGTCTACCTGGAATCATTGGGCGCAAGGCGGGAATACACCCTGGAGTGGGCTTAAAGGGTTCAGTAATCATAAAATATAAAGTCTACCATAGCTTCAAATCAGCTGGTAAATAGGCACTATACTACTCACTCCAACATAATGTTGTTAATGCTGCAAGTATCACAAGACGATGTGGTGGGGGTATGTGACACTGCAGTGTGAAAATGCTGAATATACATTAAACACAGGACATTAAATACACAAAGTACCCATACTAGACAGGGCAATAAGACGATTTGTGTGGATGAACATGAAAGCAGCATGTAAATATTTGGACTAAAATATATATATATTCAATTTGATCAGTTAATTTAATGAGATTTTCCATTAAATTGTGCAGAATTTGCTTCTCTTTAACATACACCTTCAATGATGTAACTGGCCAATTGTTGTGAACATTTTTGCACATATCAGGCACATGCACAGATAGACCCCTAGTGGTGCTCAAGCCCCTGCCCTTTTGCTCTGGATGAGAAAAGTGCCCTTTCTGCTGGAGCCCAATTTTCTTCTTTATTCATCATTATTTAAAAATAAAAATTACCCTCTCTGACATCAGTTTCCCCCAAAAGTGTTCTGTCCTGATCTGATCAGCGGCGCACACAAGCCCCCGCCTTGCCACCCCCCCCCTCCTCCTCCTCCTCCTTTAGTTAGCACTCATGCAGTGCTGAGCACCAGGCCAAACCACCGCTACACACTTCTATAAGTGTGCACAACACATAACCTACACATTTTGGACTCCTGAGTCATGAAATACATGCAATTCATGCAATTTGATAATTCAAGTTATTTGATTAGATGTGTATTGACGGTGTTATCAAAACTAAATATATAAGTTAAATATCCAGCTGTTTGTTTTCTCTTCTTTTATTTGCTTTTTACATTTTATGAATAATTTTTGCCATGGCTGCCTTGCACATATCCTACTGTATATGTTTTATATTCGTCTGTTTTCCAATCAAAATTGGACAAAACTGTGTAAATCAAAATGAACTTGGACCTCAAGCTGTCTGTCCCATTTTAATTCATGTATCATAGAATTTTTGAACAAGTTCATATTGAATACTAAGAGGATTATGTTTGGATTTACAAGGCTCCTTTCTAGGAGTGGATTTAGTAAATAGAGTAAAGCAGCCTTGTTTGATTAGTTGTTTATACAGATGTATTGGATGTGGTCTTTATGAGCGATGGCATAAAGTAAAAAAGTTGACAAAAAATAAATATAACGAATTCTCCAAACCTTAGAATGCACAACTCTAAGTGTGTACCAGCCTGAGGTGCGGCTTATGAATGTCCTGCAGCTTAATTGTTCTTTGGGTAGTATGTGTGTGTGTGTGTGTGTGTGTGTGGAGGGTTTGTAGTGAGGGTGCAGTGCAGAGGTTAGAGGCCATGAGGAGAGCAGTTCCTTTAAAGACCAAGTCTGACCAGCTGTGTTTATCACTGCTCCCTGCACCTGTGGAGGTCCCCCCCCCCCCCTTTCACCACACACACACACACACACACTCGCTCACACAAATGCATAAATGCACAATCTTTTTACCCTCTTTAGTCTGATTCTTCACTGATTTAACCCTTGGTGCTTAAATCCTCTATATTAGACGTGCTTGAATGTGTTGTTGAATGTGGAAAGTATATATGGGGAAAATGTATTCTTGAAATTCTCCAGTGGTTTCTGAACGTATGAGCTGCATAGTGTCTTTCCTGTAGTAAAAAAGTCTTCTTAACAATATACAGAGGTTCTCTGTAAGGCCTCGTCCATGCATGTCCAGATTTCCAGAAATCAGCAGCGTTTTTGGGTGTGTTTTCTTTGTATGAATTCGCTAAGGACAGCACCAAGGCACTGCAGGTAGTGTGGTCACACCACTTCAGGAACTTGGTGTCCTTGGTTCAGTCCCTGCCTCAAGTCACTGTCTGTAAAGCATTGTTCCTGTGTCCTTCATAGGGTTGATGGGCAGTGTGAAGTTGCCTGCTGGTGTGAGTGTGATTCCCTGTGATGGGCTGGAACACCCAGTGCTTCTTTGTAGGTTCTGGAACCACAGTGACCCATGCTATAGGTTAAAGCAGTTACAGAAAATGAATGAAAGAATGATGTGATAACTGCCTCTTTCACACACAGGAGAATCTCCAGAGCATCAGGCCCGGAGATGTCCCGGAGTAGTCTTTTTTACATGCAGCCCATAGCAGGAGATATTCTGCGTCAGGCACACTCTTGCAGCAGGAAATGAAACACGCGTGCAGCGCCTGAAACTCAGGCTGTAAACAGGAGTTGTGGTGTGTCAGTTTTGTGTTTTGTAAATGGCAGTTGGTAGAGGTGTAACCACTTTATTGAACGTGAACTGCTTCATTGTTAAAATGATATTTCCTTCTTTGAGGTTGATTGAGGCATCACTTACTTTCCTGAAAACACACTAATGATCCTCTGCAGTGTCTGAGGTGGAAACGTCTAACTCAGCCTTATTGCCACTTCAGGCCTTTTTTTTTTTTCCTTTGCCAGAGTTTGCTAATTCTTGATTAAAACGTTGACATTTTGTTCAGAATTAACCCGATTAAAGTAATTGAATGTAAAAAGTCTGTAGCTCAGCGTTTCACATGATCAGAGCAGATGGATTAAGAAAGAAGGCGTTCAAATTGAGCACACCTCTCCCTCTCTGCTCTCGCCTGCTAATTGTGCTATTTAACTGAGCCACAGCCACTCACCGACGCTGTTTAGCCTGGCTAATGATGATGCACAATCTCCACCATCCCCTTGATAATTAAAAAACCCTCACCCTCCGCCTCAGCACCAACACAGACCGCAATTGACAGATTCACACGTTCAGAAAATATCGAGCTGTCTGTCTTCAGCACTGACCTAATCGCTTCTGGCAGAGTTTGCCAGGGAAATCACTTTATTTGTGAGCTACTCTGTGTCGTGAGTTATTGACCGCACGTCGTGGCACTGTGGTGGGCTTAAAGTTGCCTCTCTGGTTGTTCCTTTTTAGGCAAAGCTCTTATACTTCAGTGCTCTCACTTTGAATATTCATGTTAAACACTTAAACAAAGTGTGCAAAGTCTGTTTACTCAGCAGAGGACACTTCATGTTTTCATACTTTATCATATCATTGAAGTGATAAAGGAAGTGACATCATATAATGGTGGGTACAAAACATTGTATCTCCATTCTTACTTTATTTAAGGTTGCAGTCATTTTCTCCAGCGATTCATATTCAAGTGAAATACATCGATAGACACCTCCTCTAAAACTGAGCTGAGCTTCTGTGACCAAGGTTTCTGATGTCACCTTGCAGGTGGTAAACAAGAGAATCTCTCTGTCTCTCTCTCTTTTCCTCTCTCTGTCTCTCTTTTCCTCCTCCCCCATCCCTGCATTGCTATTCTGCACACACCTCTCACAGACTAAGTGACATCAAGCCTCGTTATTGTCATCACATGCCACATTTGTAACCTGTTAAGGAGCAAATTGTGATAAAATGGGCCGATCGCCCCTCTCCACAGTGCACTTAAACAATCTGGACTCTCCACCGCGCACACACACACACACACACACACACACACACATACATATTTACATAGACCCATACACAGTGTTCTTATATAAGATATCTTTTCCAGCTTTTCTGTCCCTAGATAATTTTCATTTTAAATGAAGCACAGCGCCTCCTCTATTCCCATAAAACAGTACAAGGTGAAGGTGTTCTAGTGCCGCTTCCATAGCAACACCACTGTTAATGTTACACTGGGTTTTCTCCTTTGCATCTTTTGTTGTGATTCTGGGCTAAAGTCTGGAAACATGTGTGATGGAGGTATCTTACCTGATGCAGTCTTAATGCTGCTAAATGGGTTCTATGTGCAGTGAAGATGGAATAACCATGGGACCATGAACCTGAAGTCTATCCCAGTAAACATTTAGCCGTTGATTCAACGTTGAAATAACGTAATGACTGCCGGCTAATCAACGTTCTCTTGAGGTTGAAAACGAAAGTTGAAAAGACGTTCAAACACAGACATTGAAAAGACGACTATTAGACGTATTTTGGACGTCCATTGACGTTATTAATTGGTCCCGAAATAAATTACTTGTATAAAACGCGTTTTAGACGTCCACTGACGTTATCGATTGGCCACCACTTAACTAACTTATTAAGATGGATTTTGGACGTCCATTGACGTTTAAAGTATGTCCTTGACGGACAGACTACTTTTAGACCTATGTTGTTCCTTGTTTACTGGGATGTAATATAAGGGTTTCAGGAAAATACATTTTCACGTAATTTGAAGGTTCTTTAAGCCTTTCTAAGGTTCTTCACTTTGATGAAAAGCTTTGTGGCACCTTTTTTGAAGCACCTTAGAACACTTTCAGAACTATCTGGTTACAGATAATGAATGAATTAACCCTTTAAAGTACAATGCACAATATGTTTACTTTACATTTACAGAACACTACTTTACACAGAAGTAGATGTTTTAATTTCCATTTAAAACATGTACTTACGCTGGAGAAAGGTAAAAATGTACTGTCTAAACCCACTGTAAATGTTTAGACGAGATGAGGCTGGTGTTATGATCCCTTTTTTTAATTCCACAATGAATGTCATTTTAGGAGGCAGATCTTTGCTACTTATTCATAATTTTCACATTCAAAAATTTAGTAATAGGTCGGTTTGGTTTACACCAAGTCTTATTGGTGTTATTCACCAGTGCAAAGCTAAAGATATCGTTAAGTTTTATAAAGTAGGGTGACCAGACGTCCTCTTTTACCCGGACATATCCTCTTTTTTAGACTTAAAAAAATGTCCGGGCGGAATTTCACAAACGTCCGGGATTTTGTTTTTCTAGAGCTTACATAGAACTTCGAGAAGTTTTGTTCACAAACTAGTCCCGCCCTCCCCTACTCCGATTGGTTCGCTTGAGTGAGAAGGGGGCGTGGTGAAGTAGCCTAAAATCTTCGGATTGGACGGTCTGACTGTAGAGCTACCGTTATTGGTCGATAACCTTCTCTGTAAACATTTAATTGGTCAGTCTGCACGTCAGTAGTCTTTGTTTACGGCAGGCAAAGCCCCCCCCCAGGACGTGTCCTCTTTTTCACCATATCAGACCTGGTCACTCTATATAAACAAACCTAATTTGGAAATAATCCTTATTTCCCATTATTCATTTAAAAACACAACCAAGTGTACATCATGTCACTAAAACATCTACCTACCCTAGTGAAAAGCTTGGTGTCATTTGCCAACTTAAAATCTCTGTTCCGCCTTAAATAGGTGAATATGCAAGTCCTTTCAAACAAATCTCTTACAAATCTCTTTGTTGAGGACACATACAACATGGAGAAACACATATTAATCTGCCACAATTTCTTTAAAACACACAAACTATGGTAGCTACACTCACAGGTTTTAGTCATCACTACCCCTCACTTTCTTCATATTAAACACACCATCTATGGAGTTTACACCTTTAATGTATACAGAGGTGTCTGTACTTCTAAAAAAAAAAAAATTCAGAAATGAGTTGCTGTTACCTGCGCAGGAGAAAATTAGCCAACTCTGGATCTGTCTTGTCCTGTTGCTTCTAAGCTGCCTACATCTTACAAACTCATGACAAGTATTTCCTCTCGTTTTACTCCGTCTCTGGTCATGGAGAGTTTTAGCAGGGCACTGGTTTTTTAGGGCTGGTAAAATGCAACATTAACCCTGTTGCTTTACCACTTTATGGCTGAAGGACTATGTGTAAACTATTGTGTGTACTGGCAACCCAGTGGGTTTGGACTCCCATAGAGCTTCTGTTCAGGAATGGGCAATTCTGAAAGTCAGTATACAGGCTTTAGCACTGCTATTAGAGTTAGCAGTGCTTACACTTAGCCCATGTCCTGAAACTATGATGACAGATTGACGATTACAGATCCCTCCTTTTAAGCATGTTGATAACGTACTACGTTAACCAATCAGAAAAGAGCAGACAGCACCTCACCTGGTTCTGGTTCATGTACAACAGGTTGTTTACTCTGGTAGAACCATGCAGCATGGAGGAATACAGCTAATAGAAGTGTAAGTGGATGACAAGTTTTAATCTACAACTATGGACAGTTCACATAGACAAATTATAAAATGTTATATAATTATAAAATGCCATTTAAAAAACATGAGAGCTATTAAATCTTTTTCATTGTATTGTTTGTTTCTGTTTTATTTGTAAGTTTCCCAGCATTTTTTTTGCCAGATAAAAAAAAAATCCATGTTGTCATTTTCTGGTTTCAACTTGTTGTTTATGGTTAATTCTTTACTAAAATTTTGTTTCTACCTCCTGTGAAGTGCTGTTTTTCTATTTTATTTATGATCCAACTATCGATTAGAACACTTTTTCCAAAGGAAGGAAAAAAGTGGGTTTCCTCCGGGTGACTGTCTGTGAGGAGTGTGGTGTGTTCTCCCTGTGTCTGCGTGGGTTTCCTCTGGGTGACTGTCTGTGAGGAGTGTGGTGTGTTCTCCCTGTGTCTGCGTGGGTTTCCTCCTGGTGCTCCGGTTTCCTCCCACAGTCCAAAAACACACATTGGTAGGTGGATTGGCGACTCAAAAGTGTCCGTAGGTGTGAGTGTGTGTGTGTTGCCCTGTGAAGGACTGGTGCCCCCTCCAGGGTGTATTCCCGTCTTGTGCCCAATGATTCCAGGTAGACTCTGGACCCACCGCGACCCTGAACTGGATAAGCGCTTACAGATAATGAATGAATGAATGTGTGTTTTAGAAACATGGAGTTACCCCGAATGTCTTTACTAATTTACTCTGTACCCCTCTGAGCTAGTCTTCACCAAACTAAAGTTGGATGCTTTGTCTTTTTGTCATCATATAGTATCTTTGTCATGTCATATAGTAGTTCTTAATTAAGTGGTTTCTGTATCTCTCTCCCTCTCTCTTTCCCTAAAACTCTCGGTGTCTCTCTCCCACTCTCCCTCCCTCGTCACACCACAGACTGCACCTGCTCTCTCATTCCTAATTAGACTCATTTCATTAATTATATACAGCAGCACACACTATCATTGTAGTGCTCGCTCTGTTCTTTAGTTCTTTAGACTCTGTTTCTAGTACGTCCCAAATTCCTATGTTTAAAAATACCTTGATCCACTCAAACTACTGCAACATGGCTGCATTTTGATAGTGTCACTGAAGAAGGTTATTCATAAATGTATTTATTTTCTTATTCTGCATATCATTTTTAAGAACTCCAGCAGCACTGCTGTGTTTGATCCACTCGTACCAGCACCACACACACTAACACACCAATACTGCATTACTGAAGATGATCTGTGGATCCCTAATCATACCTGCTCTGTGGTGCTCCTGTGGAGGCCCTGACCATTGAAGACCAGGGTGAAAGGGGCCGAACAAAGTATGCAGAGCATCAGAGGTACTGTGCAATTGTAGAACAACAAAGTGCTACTGTATGTCTAGTGGAGCTGAGAGAATGGACAATGAGGTCATTTTAATGTTATGGCAGAGTAGCTCATGCGTAATACATCCATGACATATAATGCAGACACATAGGTGTATTTAATACATAAATACAGCACATTGCAATGGGACTCTGGAGCAGTGTAAATGTGTTCTGTGGAGTGATGAATCACACTTCTACCTGGCAGTCTGATAAATGCATCCAGGTTTCTGTGAATACCAGGGAAACATTACCAACCAGACTGCACTGTGCCAACCTTAAAGTTGCTGGAGGAAGCAACGACTGTGCCCCTGTGCACAAAGCAGGGTTCATAAAGGCGGTTGGGGGAGTTTGCTGTGGAAGATCTTGACTGGCAGGAACAGAGCCCTTAACTCAACCCCGTCAAACACCCTTGGGATGAACTAGAATGGAGATTGTGAGTCAGGCTCTCTCATCCAACATCAGTGTCTGACCTCACCAATACTCTTCTGGATGAAAGGGCCAAATATACACTCTAAACCCTTGTAAAAAGCCTTCCCAGGTGAGTGGAAGCTGTTATAGGAGGAACTTCATATGAATGCCTATGGATTAAGAAAGGGATGTCATAAATGCGTCTGTGTCCTTGTACTTACGTCCATAGAGTGTACATGTTCTTGTTCTGTGTCCCCTCCTCTCCTGGAGGTAAGGGAATACCTGGCTGGATCCTGTGTCTCCCAGCTGCCAGCCCGCACTCTGCCCAGTGTCAAATGCCATGAACAGAAAAGAACTTATGAAATATTCACCTTCTGATCAGCTCTGCCACAATGGGCCGGATCTACAGTAACTTTTGGCAGCACTGCTGGGGTGCAGCTGTATTGTGTTTCTTTCTCGCTGGCATTGACCATATGGACACAGTATAAACACACCACTGTGACCTGATTAGTGCTCTGAGAGCATGACCCTGCTTAAGGTCATGCTGTAAGAAAGTTACCTGAATCTAGTGATGGATTTATTGTAGTGTAGCTCTTTCTGTAATATGTTTGTGGTATTATGTGTAACTGATGTTATACTGTTAAGTACAAATCATATTAAACTACAGTTCCTGTTCTTAGGTAACGGCTGCATACTAAAAATTACAATTGTCTTTCAGGAGTGTGGTGTGTTCTCCCTGTGTCTGCATGGGTTTCCTTCGGGTGACTGTCTGTGAGGAGTGTGGTGTGTTCTCTCTGTGTCTGCATGGGTTTCCTTCGGGTGACTGTCTGTGAGGAGTGTGGTGTGTTCTCTCTGTGTCTGTGTGGGTTTCCTCAGGGTGACTGTCTGTGAGGAGTGTGGTGTGTTCTCCGTGTGTCTGAGTGGGTTTCCTCCGGATGACTGTCTGTGAGGGGTGTGGTGTGTTCTCTCTGTGTCTGCGTGGGTTTCCTCCGGGTGACTGTCTGTGAGGAGTGTGGTGTGTTCTTCCTGTGTCTGTGTGGGTTTCCTCAGGGTGACATTCTGTGAGGAGTGTGGTGTGTTCTCTCTGTGTCTGCGTGGGTTTCCTCCGGGTAACTGTCTGTGAGGAGTTGGTGTGTTCTCTCTGTGTCTGCGTGGGTTTCCTCCGGGTGACTGTCTGTGAGGAGTGTGGTGTGTTCTCCCTGTGTCTGCATGGGTTTCCTCCAGGTGCTCCGGTTTCCTCCCACAGTCCAAAAACACACGTTGGTAGGTGGATTGGCGACTCAAAAGTGTCCGTAGGTGTGAGTGAATGTGTGTGTTGCCCTGTAAAGGACTGGCGCCCTCTCCAGGGTGTATTCCCACCTTTCGCCCAAAGATTCCAGGTAGGCTCTGGATCCTCCGTGACCCTGAATTGGATAAGCGTTTACAGATAATGGATGGATGTATTAAGTATTATAAATTAAGTTTTAATACGCTACATTACATAGTGCAACAAATATCCAGGACATGTGGTTTGATACGACATTGGTGGAGAATTTTATTAAGGGATTATTATGGGATCAACTTTAAAGACATTATTAAGTGATCTAGGTCATATATATATACACACACACACACACACACACCACACAGCACTCAGCTCAGACCTTCAGGAGAGCTGAAATATTTCACGTTGCTGTGTCATCATGTGTCAGGTATGAGGTTGAACTCTTGGGTTGCGCTCTCCTGAGGCTCTGGGAGTAGGGGCCCTGGCAGCTGTGAATTTTTCCTTTTGAAAAGCTCTGCATTTATTTGCGGTGCATGTCGGGTTCTATTCTATTAGGCGCTGAGCGGTGCTAAAGGAAGTGTTTATGGAGGGGGAAATGACAGCAGATGGGGTTGACAGGGATTGGAGTTAGACAGTGGGATGCCCCCTCACTCTTCAGTATAATTAATAAACGGGCTACCAGGGGATTTCTGCAGTACTGGCCGCTATGACAGGACCTGTCTTCAGAGCACCAAAGCATTAAATGACCAATTCCTGTCAGGCTAACTTCCACTGCAGTCCCTAGACACAGGCACTTCACTGGAGCACTTTTGTTTTCACCCTTTTCTTCGTTTTATCCTCCCTTACATTTTCACTGTCTCTCTCTCTCTCTCTCCCTCACTCCCTACTTTCTCTCATTCTCGTCGGCTATCTTTTTTCCTTTCTTTTTCCTTCTTTTAGCCTGTGCCCTCTTGTTCTTTGTATTTTCTGTCTTCACTCTCTCTTCTCTGTTCTTTCTGTCTCTTTCTTTCTCTCAATTCCCTGCAGTCCTCATTCCTCACACTTACACTTTCTCCTCCAAAAAAGTCTATTTTTGTACTCTCTCTGCTTCCATCTCTCTCTCTCTCTCTCGCTCTCTCTCTCTCTCTCTCTCTCTCTCTCTCTCTCACTTTCTCACTGTCCTTTTATTTTTTTGCTTTTCCTCCCTTCTTTCAGCCTTTGCCCTCTTATTCTATTTTTCTGTCTTCACTCTCTCTCTCTCTCTCTCTCTCTCTCTCTCTCTCTCTCTCTCTCATGCTCTCTCACTCCCTGTCTCCCATAAAAAGCAGTATTTCTGCTCTGTGCAGTTTTTTTTTTTCATGTCTGATGGCTCTAGTTCATTTCTGCTGGATTAATTGGTCCCTGAATGAATTCTGTTGACAGGGCAATTCATCATGAGTTTACCCTGACAGTGATGGGGTAGAGGGGTGGGGGAGGGGCATCAGGAGAAAGGAGAGGGGTACAGAGTGGAAGGGTGTAGTACAGAGAGAACCCCTCTCCTCCTCGTTCTCTATCAATAAGCCTTTTTTGACTTTCCTTCTTGTATCTCACGCCCAGTAACTATCTCTCTCTCTCTCTCTCTCTCTCTCTCTCTCTCTCTCTCTCTCTCTCTCCCGTAATAATCACCGTGCATGTTATGTGGTTAGTGCATATGAGATGTTGTCCTGACGTGAACCCCACTGCTCTGTCGGTGTGTGTTTGTGGACTGCAGGGAGCTGTTTTCGATTGGACTGTTAGGGCAGCATGATGTCGAAACTTTAAGCCCTGAATGCCAATCAGATTGTCAGATATAATCACATTCGCACTAAACATTAGCCTTTAATTGCATCATGTATCACACAATGGCCATTAAGGCCGATTATTTAACAGCGATGGGCAATGAGGACAGGCTCCAGCAGGACTGGCCAATCCCTGGCACTGGTTGAGTCTCTCTCTCTCTCTCTCTCTCTCTCTCTCTCTCTCTCTCTCCCTCTCTCTCTCTCTCTCCCTCTCCCTCTCTCTCTCTCTCTCTCTCTCTCTCTCTCTCCCTCTCTCTCTCTCTCTCTCTCCCTCTCTCTCTCTCTCCCTCTCTCTCTCCCTCTCTGAGCTGGAATATTACTGGTAAGAAGTCCATGTAACATTTATCAGTTGAATTTCCTGATAGTTTGAGGCTAAATACAAATATAGGAAATTGAGTTTAAAACTTCATTTTTTCATTTGGTATAATACATTTTTTTACTTAAATGTGTTATATTAAGACAAGAAATGGGAATGTGTGAGTGTGTGTCGCCCTGTGAAGGACTGGCGCAGCCTCCAGTGTGTGTTTCTGCCTTGCGCCCAGTGACCCTTAAACCAGAGAGCAAACCAAGACCAAGACCTGAATGAAATCCAGTGTTCCAGATATTAAAATGTAAAACCAAATTGTTTATGTGTATTGTGTAAATGCTGACACTGCTGATGTGCGTCTCAGTACCAAGACATTATACGCTGTTTGGTGGGTAGTCTGTAGTTAGCGTGCAGAGAGGTACAGCAGGTTGGTCTTCCCCGCTGTGATGGTACAGTCCTATCTCTTTCGTTACATAATTCAAGTAAAGATGAAAATGGAATTAAGAGTCATTTTTCTGAAATTCTGATTTTGAGGAGCAGAAATGAAAAATTCAAAAACTGGAATAACAAAGGAAACCAATTCTTTTCTTACTATAACAAATGAAAAGAAAGACATTTTAAACCCAATTTCCCATGTTTATATTAAGCCTCAATTGATCAGGATATTCAAACTGATAAATGTTACACGGACCAATAAAGACCTGTGGTATGTGTTTGGTGTTTCGTAGGTGGTCCCTAATTTTGTCTCCCTCTGTCTCTTGTAAGTCTTTGACAAAGTACTGCATCCTCACTTCTGCCCATAGCTTTTCATTCAATAGCTACGACTAAATGGAACACAGTATAAACTTCACCTCACACTCTATCCCTGTGCATGTTTGAGTTTTTTTAATTCTGGTCATGAACATTTTAATTCTAGTTGATGAGTGCATGTCAACAGTGGCTACAGTAAAATTGGTCGCCATGGGGAAAAGGAGCTTTCTGTGCTTTCTATTACTTTGTAAGTGAGGCATAATGCTGCTTTTATTGTTGGATGTTGGATGCACTGCAGCAGTTTCAGCACTTATACAAGAATAAAATCTGGGTGTTGATTGGTTTAATCAGAAGCCCCTTTCACACACGAACTCTGGAGAAACTCCAAGAAAACCCTGAAGTACCAAGTCTGGAGATGTCCCAGAGTGGTCCTTTCACACATGCAGCACCCAGTGGGAGATTTTGGTCAGACATGTTCTCACAAGGGGAAATGCACGGTGGCGCAGCAGGTAGTGACACAGTTACACAGCTCCAGGGACCTGGAGGTTGTGGGTTTGAGTGTATGTGAATAGTTTGGTGTGTTCTCTCTGTGTCTGCGTGGGTTTCCTCCGGGTGACTGTCTGTGAGGAGTTGGTGTGTTCTCCCTGTGTCTGCATGGGTTGCCTCTGGGTGACTGTCTGTGAGGAGTCGGTGTGTTCTCCCTGTGTCTGCGTGGGTTTCCTCCGGGTGACTGTCTGTGAGGAGTGTCGTGTGTTCTCTCTGTGTCTGCGTGGGTTTCCTCCGGGTGACAGTCTGTGAGGAGTGTGGTGTGTTCTCCCTGTGTCTGCGTGGGTTTCCTCCGGGTGACTGTCTTTGAGGAGTGTGGTGTGTTCTCCCTGTGTCTGTGTGGGTTTCCTCCGGGTGACTGTCTTTGAGGAGTGTGGTGTGTTCTCCCCATGTCTGCGTGGGTTTCCTCCGGGTGACTGTCTGTGAGGAGTGTCGTGTGTTCTCTCTGTGTCTGCGTGGGTTTCCTCCGGGTGACAGTCTGTGAGGAGTTGGTGTGTTCTCCCTGTGTCTGAGTGGGTTTCCTCCAAGTGACTGTCTGTGAGGAGTGTGGTGTGTTCTCTCTGTGTCTGCGTGGGTTTCCTCCGGGTGACTGTCTGTGAGGAGTGTGGTGTGTTCTCCCTGTGTCTGCGTGGGTTTCCTCCGGTGACTGTCCATGAGGAGTTGGTGTGTTCTCTCTGTGGCTGCGTGGGTTTCCTCTGGGTGCTCCAGTTTCCTCCCATTGTTCAAAAACACACATTGATAGGTGGATTGGTGACTCAAAAGTGTCCGTAGGTCGGTAAGTAGGTTGATCGGCGCCTCCTCCAGGGTTTATTCCCGTCTTGCGCCCAATGATTCCAGGTAGGCTCTGGACCCACCGTGACCCTGAACTGGATAAGCAGTTACAGATAATGATTGATTGAAGATAGGAATGAGGTTGCACCTGAAGAATATGTGGGAAATAAAGTGAATTCCCAGTGACATTAGTGGCTCTGTTCACACATGAGCTGACTCTGACTTTACCCAGAGTTTTTGCTAGGGTCATAGCGGGATAAAGTCCATGTAAAGTCCCGGAAAAAATGTTGCAGAGGTTTACATTCACACATTCACCTCAAACTCAGAACAATTCTGGGTTACGGTGCATGTGTGAAAAGTGTTAAAGACAATTGGTGATAAAATGAAAACCTGAAATTTAGAGTTTGCAAAATTGACAAAATTTCACATGTATAATAAATGCCATAACAGCTCTAACTTCTTGTTTTTCTAAAGTAGATGTGTAGATTACCAAGCACAACTGGACTGTTGTAGCTTTGACTATTAGTGGACTTACAGTTCACTCTATTGCTGTCGTAAAGGTGAACTGATATATTGGAATGTCTGTTTTATAAAAATCTTTTTTAAAGGCACAAAGCTGTTCATGCTAACTTGTTCTCTCTCTCTCTCTCGCTCTCTCTCTCTCTCTCTCCCTCCCCACCTCCTCCGTTCAGGGAGTGTATTTATTATGTTCAATCCATCACTGTAGGGCCGTTAGAAGTGTACTCTCAGTGTCTCCTGCACAGCCCTGTTGGCCCTGGTCAAAAATCAGCCGTAATTGCTGCTCAGGAATCATAACAAGCTGGGCTGCACAGAGCCGGCAGGATGTGACGGATCCCCGGGACTGCTGTAATTTATTGCCAAATCCAATTAGATGCAGAACATAAAGCAGCAGATAGATTTGCTGTTGGGTAATGTCACGGCGCTCTTCCTGATATGAAGACGTGAAATGTGCTGCTGATTCCTCCATTTCCAGCACGACGCCGTAGCAAATGAGAGCATGGCGGGGATTAGTAGAGAAGATGAACTGATGGGACAAACTCTAGTTGTGGCATAACAACTGCCTTGCTTTAAACAAGGAGCAGATAGAAGGCTGTTAAATGCTTATTCGCAGTGCGCTGGGCTGTGAAAATCAGATGGCTGTGTAGTATGATGAGTTTTTAGTGATGTGAGAATGATGCCTGTTTGTGCTGGGATTCTATGGAGCTTCATTGCTCTGCCAGGTCCATTTAGGCTTTAGAAACAAGGGAGCGCATACATTTAATAGCGCTGCAGCAAATGGAAAAAGTACAGTTTAGAGTTATGTATTTATCAAGTGTGATTGAGTCAAAATAATAAAACACATTCACAACAATCTGGAGGTTAATGTTAAGAAGATATGTGAATAACTAAATGAATTGCTAATTACGAAGGCCTACCGACTTAGGGGTTTAGCTTTTGTGACTTTCTACGAGGTCCAGTCAGATTCTACCAATCCTACTGACGTTATAAATGGTGAAAGTGAGACTTGTAAGCTCTGCTGGGTCTCTATTGCGTGCACATACGGTGTAAATAGGTGTGTAAAATGCATTCTTTATAGGAGTCTTCATGAAGTGCCTGTTTGTGTGTGTGTGTGTGTGTGTGTGTGGGTGTGTGTGTGTGTAATATTGAGGAGTCCTGACAGTGGCAGGTGCTTTTTTGTAATGCCTCTCTTATGAAAGCCAATCAGCTTACCCCATCTCAATCTGTGTGTCTCTCTCTCTCTTTCTTTTTTTTTTCTTTCTGTTTTTTCCCCCTCTCTCTCTCTCTGTCTCTCCTCTGCTCCGGATGTCATCTGGCGTGCTGAAGAAACCCTGCGCTTGATTGGCAGCTGCATCCAGGTTCACAGTTTACTGGTTTCTGTGAAAGAGCCAGATATGCCAATTTAGACAGTGGAGTGACAAAAAAACTTTGCCTCTAAATGGAATAATTTTACCACAGGGAATTCTCAGCAGAGGGAAGGAAGAAATCAGGTGGGTTTTTTTCTCTCTTCCCTCTCGCTAACAAGGCCTGAATGACAAACATAGACGACAGTTCGGAGCTGACGGAACATCCGGGCGTGAAGCTTCACAGGGGAGTCGAGAAACAAACAACAGGCAGAGGAAAGAAAATGAGAGTCAGGGGCTGACTAGAGGCGAGAGAGGAAAGTTTTTTTTTAAAACTGAGAAATTTACACACAAAAGGGGCCATGAAATTTAACTGTGAATATTTCTCTTAACACTTCTTCGTCTGAATCACGTTTCAAGTGATTCACATGCCCAGGTATTTTGTTTTTTGGCATAAACCAATGCAATAATTGATAGTAGAAAGGGACAGAAAACCTGATCCTTGTTGAACGTGGAACTCCAGTTTTTTTTAAAATTATTATTATTTTAATATATAAAATAAAACTAAAATGAATGATATTCAGCTCTGGTCTCCGGCTGTCTTTCATGGACGGTCGTTAAAACTGATGAATCATGTACTTGGACATTAGAGTAAAAGTTTGGGCACACTTACTAAAGGCAGATTTATGTTGTTTAATATTTGTCACATTCCACTAAAGGCTATAAAATATTCCACACGTACGCAGTACTTTACAGTGCAATATACAATAACATTTGGTTTTATTGGAGAATTCCAATGATACATTTTTAAAAATGATATCCGTGGTTATAAACTCTTTTTGAAAATTTAGTTTCAAAGTGGTGATAAAAGCAATCAGACATTGGGAGGATGTAATGTCTCCAAAAGCTTCAACGCAGAAAGTTATTGCAGTATTTATGCTTGTTTTCTAAGGGATTGTTTTACAATAGTTCTGAGAAACCTTGGCCTGAAACTGAATTTTTGAAATCCTTTGACGGTACAGAGGAACGCTCAAGGTGTATCTCCCCCAATAAACTGATTCACCACTGCTTTAATATTATTAAAATCCAGAAGTGTAGGGCTCCTGGTCATTTGGAGAATAATAATAAAAGGTTATGTCATAGACGTTGTGACCCCTGACCACTGTAAAGAAATACACGTTGTTAAATTTAATTACAGTCAACCATTTTGGTTCAAACTCCTCTGAATGACTACAAAGGTGCACATTGCTGTATTTAGTAGTATATTGCTATGGAGATAATGTCTATAAAAGTCTACAGTATTTAAAAATGTCATGAAACATACTTTCAAATTCCACTAACACAAAATGTACAAGCTGTCATAATGAGAATATTACATTTGAATAAATGGATGGAAATATTAGAAATAAAATGAAAGTGAGGTAATAATTATCAGGTACTTTGTCTGTAGAGAGGCACCTGTTGCTATTCACATGAGTAAACATCACCTTTCCTGACTGCTGTAATTCCTGTCTTTTATTTTCTATCTTTGTTCTACATATTCTGCTCTATTTTACTGTAAAAATTAATATGTTTAATATTCCTGTAGATACACAGGAGCATATTGTGTGCTTGCAATGACTATTGTGATATTAATTTTTAGTTACAACATCCTGCAGGTAATGCATTATTTACAAAAATGAATGAATGAATGAAGTTTGTAATTTATGCATTTTGTAATGTATGTAATTTTTGAAGTTTGTGCATTTTATCATAACATTCAATTTGTTAATGATTGTCAACATTCTTAAATTGAACAGAATTTAAATGTAAATATTAGTTTAAAACTAATTTCTCGTATAGTGTGAAAAACAAGAAATTCATTTTCGAATAATTAAATTTTTGATAGAATTTAGAGTCTGTATAATTATGAGAAATGCATTTTCAATTTGATTTGTCACTGATGGTATTAACCACACTGTACATGTGATTTGCTCGTTAGAATATGTGCTGTAATTCGTAAAATATAGAAAGGGTCGGTTAGCATTATGCAAACAAGGACATGCTAATTATTCCTCATTGGGTTTAACATTCTCTAAGGTGTATTCCTTTAAACTGCAAGTTTCTTTGAACTTCTTTCGTCCTGAAGTTCAGCCAAAGGGATAAGTGTGTAATGTTGAGGTTGCAATCTCTGAGATGAAAATAGTCTCCAATAGTGTGAGTGGACTAATTCAAGCAGAGAGAGCACAAGGACGTCTTGCATCATTTCCTCCGCACAATGGAAATCCATGAGCAATCTTACAATGTTAATCTACCCATCCTCGCCCTATTCATGATCAATAACTGCACATAAAAGAGTTCTCCAAGAAGCTGGAAGGATTAAGAGGCTAAAAAAACATTTCTAAAGAGGGGAAATAGCTTCCTGTGTGAGGTTTCCTTCTTAAATGGCTCTCTCTCTCTCTCTCTCTTTCCTTTTTTGTTCAGTTGCGCTAATTGAATTTGGCCCCATCTCTAGAAATAATATTTCTGCTTTCCAATGCATGGAGAGGTTAAACACTTTATGTGCTCAGTGATCCACATCATGAAGAAAACATTCTTTGGCGTTCTTCCCCCTGCCCTCAGTTCAGTGCAGCACCGTCGCTCTTTTTCTCCCGCCCTTAAAGAACTTCATTTACTTAGCTTTAAATTTCCTAATTACATTTTGGATTGGGTGAATAGAATTGTTGCATTAGGCACTAAGCTGTTTATATAAGGCCCAAGGGAATACCTCAGTCAGGCCTTCAGATTTGTCAACAGGGATTCAGAAAGGGTTTTGAAAATGATTTGAAATGCAGGTGCAATAAATGGGAATTTCATCTGTGGACCTCCTGTCAGTCAACACTTAATAGCTTTTGTGAATGATTTATTAGACAAATAGGGTACGTTTTATATGAGAATGTGTACGAATATTTATTCTACAGCCACACTTTCAGTGTTTTCATCGTGTTGATTGTTTGGGACCAGGAGAAATACATACGTAATGTTTTATAGTATTCAGAAACGAGAGCCACATACTGATGTTTTCCGATTTGACATATAAAATTTATTTTTCATGTGCACAAAAATTCTGACTCATATTTAAACAATGATTGAAGTCGTATACGGCTTTGTCATCAACTGACCACATCTCTTCACAATCAAGACATCCTCTAGCTCACAGTCTTCGTGTACAGTCTGCAGTGTCCGTTATGCTTTTAATAATAAGTTATTGACAACATGTTAATTGTGGGATTCGTTCAGTTATGTTGAAGGTCGGTCTGGTCCGGTCCCCAGTGGAATTCAAATATGACGTTTCATTCAAAGTGAAGACAAAACCTCACGTCCTCCAGTGGTTTGCTTCAGTGGACGTATTGTACGTGGGAAACGGGTTTTCAGGCAGTGCCGCCATTTCAAAAGGGTCAGCATGCGCCTGTCCATCTCAGAACTCAATGTCTGTGTCCTGTAAAGAGGGTTCGGAAACAAACCAATAAACAAAAACCCAGATTGTTGACATGTTTAGTTTGCAGTGATCTGGCTTTCGGAGTGTTCTCCAAGCACTAGATTTAACATAGGATTTGAAATGCATGGGTTCAAACCATTACTAAGCAAAGCTGAGATGTGATGGTCCTTGTTTGGGACTCGGTTCAGTAGGCCAGTTGTGATTCTCCTCCATATGTTACCACCAAAATGACAGATGATCCCAGGATGTGCCCTGGAGGAGTCAGTTGTTGTTGTTGTTTTTTTTCTTTCTTTTTTACAGGAACATATTTACACACAGGGGAAAATTTTTATTTCACACAGTCATATAATAAAGTAACAACCATTCACAAAATAACAAAATATATAAATAATGAAAAGAAAGAAAAAAAATATTTTAAAGTCTTTCTGGAGTTTTCTACGCTTAGGACAGCTTTTTTTCTTTTTTTAACTCTGCATAGGTGTTTATACTTAAACTGGTTTGATCATAATACTGTTATCACAGTGGAATAGACTGTAAATAAAATTTCAAAGAAAAAAAATCTTTGGCAAGTGTGATTAAAATAGTGTTTTATTCCCAGTCAGATATGTGTAGCATGAAATCCTTTGTGTTCACTCAAGCTTGAACGGGTTGCAAATGACGAGAAATTGCATTTAAAGCACTGTTGCCCTTTATGGATAGGATCTTACAAAATAGCAAGAATTCTATTCTACTTAGGAGCTTTTAATTTAAACAAATGTAGTTGCTATAGAATGAAATATCTGCTGCAGTGTCAGTTATATAACGCCGGTCTGTTGGGGGAGATTTCAATAAATGTTGTTATTCTTGGAGAATTCTGTAAACACATTTGTTCTAACAGACGCAGCGTGTTGGATCAGCCAGCACATGTCATATGCCACCACAAAATGATCTGTTTAAACAGTAGTCATTAAAAATACAGTACATATGAGCTCATATTAGTGGATCAGATTCTCACAGTAACTCAAAGTCCTAGTATAAGCAGCTGGGGTTTTATTTTTTATACTGAAGTCTAATGTGGTGTACTTCAGCTCAGGGAATGTTCATTAGATGCCTTAAACCTTTCAGACATATATTAGATATAGGGTGTAATCTCCAGTGTCTCAGTGTTTGTATCTGAAGTTTGGAATGATCTGTAGTGCAAAAATAAAGGAAAATGTTAATGCCTTGTTCCATTTACAAAACAGACAACAAATATATAACTAAAATAAAATAAAATAAATCATGCACACGGCATTGTCATTTTAAGATTAAGCTTTCGACATCATATAAAAACACAAATTAATTTAAGAATATATTCTCCAGTTTGCTCAGAGGGGGGCTGGAGGAGTGTACAGTAGGTTTGTCTGGATACAACTCTCTTGTCTCTTTTCACATTATACAACTGGCTGATTGTTTTTCACAGAGGAGATGTGCTAGTGCTCTTCCAATGGCTTGTATCAGTGTAGAAGCAGTTTACAGAAGCAGATTAGGAACATTTCCAGCTGCATGTGTTCAGTGTGTTGAGTGAGTGAATATTAAGCTGTGAAATCCAGATCACTTGTGCTGCATTGCACTGTTTGGAGAGAGAGAGAGAGAGAGAGAAAGCAAGGGAGGGAAGAGAATACGCAGCAAAAACTACGTACGTATTAGTTTTGGAAAAGGAATGTTTTCGTCCGCAAAGACTAGAAAAAGGAAAGCAAAACCCAGCGTGGTCTTCTCATCGTCCTCCTCTCTCACATTAATTCTGGGAAGATTTATTAGTCGAGTCTTTGAGATGTGTGCACCCACTGTAACAGTTGGCCCTGGATGAATGGCTGAATGTGGGTTAGCCGTCCGGCGTCCTGATTGGCCTGCACTTCAGGTGACGAATGGGAGGTGGCCCGCGTCCAATCAGCTGCGCCGCTCACACTGGCACAATATGAAGTCCGAGGCCGTGGGTGTGGTGCCTGGTGTGGTTTCCGTGGTAACTAGTGGCGGTCGTAGGCAGCGGCAGCAGCTGCTGGGGCAGAGGCTCGGGATGCACTATAATAATAAGGGGAACCTGGAAGTTAACGAGAGAGGAACGGACCATTTCAATAAGTCACTTCAAATCGCTGAAGCTAGAAGTTATAAAAAAATATAAAAATTGATGATATAATCAATTTATCCTGAGTCCCTGGATCTGTATTGTATATGATCTTTATTTGTGGTTTCTTTACAGTCCGATTGAATGATGTGAGTGACGTGAAACATGAAACACACCAGTACACTTCCAGTGTGTCCTATTAGTCAACAGAGATCGCAATTTTATTCAAATTAACACTTTCCAATCTCCATTAATTGTCTATTTAAATTACACGAACCCCGTACGTAGTCAGACTGACTAAAGCATTATTGTCCTACGATGCTGTGCTTGCTAATCCTTCCATAAATCCTTAAGCTTAGCTTGAATCGCTAATGTTGTCATTCTAAATAAAAGTGTTTCTATATGAAATTGATCTGGACAGTGGCTGTAATACTCACTTAGTAATGCTGGGTTGCTGAAGCGCCATGCCTCGTTGTATGTTGTGTATTGTGGGTGACTGTAGGGATTCCCTGAAAATTCACTCCCTGCAGCAGAGAGAAATAGACAAACATTAAAACACAGGCCTTGTACTTCATCACTGAGAAACGCTGTACATTAGGAATTATCAAGGGAGACACACACAGGGCCGATAGGTTCTTTATTTCCGCCGGCTGGAAATTTGCCCTGATTTTGCTGCTCTCTGGTGAACAGTAATCTCATGTTAAAATCAATGAGGTGCTTCTCTACTGTTGATGTTGTTCTCTCTCTCTCTCTCTCTCCCCCTACACTCCTTGTTTCTCTACTCCCTTGTGCTCTACTTGCTCTTGTGCTGTTCTTTTAACTTCCCCAAGTTGCTCTCTCCTCCTCTGCAGTGGAGTTTCATTGTGCAGGGGGTGTGTTAAGCCGTGGCAGTGGGCTGTGGTGTTGGGATAACACTCTTTTGTTTTAATGAGACTATAAAAGAGAGGTTTTATATAAAGAATGTAAAGACAGGCTTTCTTGGCTTTATTCTCTTTTGGAAAGGTACCAGGAGAAGAGGAAGGCCTGCTGAAATGCTCTGAACATGGCATTGAGGGTTTTTATGTCATTAAGAGAAGAAGAATACACCCTTTTGTATTGTGAAACCATAATAATTATTCAAGCACTGTGTTAGAAATTGATTAACACTGAAGGTATATTTCAGAAAGGTAGCTACACTCAGAAAAACCCCTGGATGGTTCTTGGATTGGACATAGAGCTCTAGGGCGAATGTTTTATTTAAAATGGAAGCATCTGTTGAAAAGTTCAGGTTATAAGTGTGTACTGGTTAGATGTGTGGAGAAAGGCCAGGGTTACTCACCAGGAACCATTCCAGCCAGGGTGGATGTGGGGTAGCTTCCCTGCCCTGTAGGGGGCACATGAGGTGGATAGCCAGGTAGGGTTGTGTTGGCCATATCTCTACCTACAAACACAATAAAACACCACACATCACATGTCTGACTAGTCACTCCCCTGAGGAAATGGATAACTATAATTGTGACGTGTTTGAAACAATGTTTGTAGCTGTAAAAAAATGCCTGGTTCATTCTTAGGGCATGTGCAAGTTTATGTAGAAATGTCTGCACATTTAAGTGTCCCTAGAGGAGAAATCTAACATTAACACCATGGTTTTCCAGTTTGGGAAATTGTAACATGAAGGAAGTTGCTGTGTTCAGCTAGTTCTCTGATGCAGTGATTCATGGAGGGTAGTGGCCCGTGTGCAAAGATTATTTAGCACAGCACAGACAGGTTATACTGATGTGAAATGTGCCCAAACTCAACTGGCAAGAGTAAAGGGGAGAGGGTAGGGTTGGGCAGTATAACAGTATCTCGAAATGAGGGCGGTATTTATGACATGTATGATTCTCTCTGTTTACGTACAAGGCCAAAGAGTTAATTCATGTGCATTTTAGAGAGCCAAAAACGGGTGTGTCCAGTCCAGTAGCCCACCGCAGTTGTGAGTTTAGTGCTGAAAAAAAGCGTGAGGAAACTGAAAACAGAAAAACAGACAAAATACTCAGAGGACACTTCACTTGACTTTTTTTTTTTTTTGCCTCACTTAGCTGGAAAACCATCTGCTGTTCCTGTTAACCGGTCAGCCATGCTTCTAAACAGTTTAGAGTCTTATTTCACTTATTTTCTGTACCTCCAGCACCAGTCACTGAAATTTTCTCCCTCAGAAAGGGGTTTCTGGTTCAGCACCTGTGTCGGTGTGCACTGTGAGCTGAACTGCACAGAGCCGAAAACCCCACAGTGACCCCACACTATGGTAATACTGTGTATATATTCAGAGTCGGTATGACAGTTTGAAAAATGTGGATACTGCCCAGTGGTTGGGGGGGTTCTGATTTATGAAATACACTCTAGAGGCTCTAGAAGGAAAAGATAGCTGTCGCTGTCTAGTTAAAACACATATATCCATTTTTGTGAATTTTGTGGACACAGAAGCTGTCCTTCACATCCCGTGAAAACTTGAGAATTATTTGGAATAAAACTTTTTTTTACATTGACTTTAATTGAAATCTAAGAAGGGTTTTCCCCATCTCCTGTAAAGTTACTAATCTGGGAGATAAATGTTTTAATTTGGACATGAAATAGGGTTGCTGTACATGTATTTTAATATTTTAATATCCATTATCTCAAATTATCATAATGCAATCTCAAAGCTATGTGCTATCCACCCTTAATTGCTTCTAGAAAGAATTCTGTTGGTGCAGTGTTTTTATTTTTGTGTAAATCATCTCGTATGTATTAAGTCAGTTTGTGTGTTTGCTAAAATAAAAACGGTAGTGTGACGCTTAGTCAGAGTCACGTGAAATGCAAAGCCTCGGCCCACTTGTTCTGCCTGAGTGCGGATCTCTAATTTCTACTACAATCGGACACGTTTAGACGCTGGGTTCTGTCCCATGTATGAGTCAGACAAGAGAGCAGATGCGGGCAGGGTCTGTACTGGCCCTCACTGTCCTGACCGGCTGCTCAGTCCTTGTCTGGGCCACAGGGCAGCTCTGCATTGAGAGCAGTAATTGGTGCTGACGCTTGGCTGTCCCAGGCAGCGGCGTGTAGCCCAGACCTGCAGAGAACCAGCCAAGGCCCCTTAGCGCTATTGTTGGAAAGAGAGAGAGAGAGATGGGGAGAGTGGGGGACAAGTGAGAAGCAACCAGGGGAAAGTCAGTCACCAGTGCAACTTTAATGAGCGGTCCAGCAACCATTATGGCAATCATTGACCATAGAGTCTGTTCTTCTGTTCTACCGACGTTTCTTTTCTTTTCTTCTTTCTCTCTTTCTCTCTCTCTCTCCCTCCCTCTCTCCCACCCCCCCCCCCCCCCCCCCACACACACACACACTTAATCACACACAGGCAGCCACATTTTCATCTCTCCAAAAGAGGATTACTTAAGCCTTCACTAAATGCACATAAAATGTTGTTGATGTTAATGTATGTATATTATACAACACTACAAACAACATCCAGTTCAGGGTCACGGTGGGTCCGGAACCTACCTGGAATCATTGGGCACAAGGCAGGAACACACCCTGAAGCGGGCACCAGTCCTTCACAGGGCGACACACACTCACACACACTTTTCTGAGTCGCCAATTCATCTGCCAACATATGTTTTTGGACCACGAGAGGAAACTGGAGCACCCGGAGGAAACCCACGCAGACACAGGGAGAACACACCACACTCCTCACAGATAGTCACCCGGAGGAAACCCACACAGACACAGGGAGAACACACCACACTCCTCACAGACAGTCACCCAGAGGAAACCCACACAGACACAGGGAGAACACCCCACACTCCTCACAGAGAGTCACCCGGAGCAGGACTTTAACTCACAGCAGCTCATTTTAATGCATGTAAATTTTGTGTTAATTTAAAAAAATTGGCAAGGACAAATATATACGGAGATCGCATTCACTCTCTCTCTCTCTCACACACACCCACACATTTACTCTCTCTCTCACACACACACACAAAAACATTCACTCACTCTCACACACACACATTCACTCACTCACTCACACAGACACACACACATTCACTCACTCTGTCACGCACACACACTCACACATTCACTCACTCACTCATTCACACACACACACATATTCACTCACACACTTTTGTACAGCCAGTCCATTTACCAGCATGTGTTTCTGGATCGTGGGAGGAAAACTCAGCACAATTTTATACAATATAATACAATACAAAATACAAATTGCCTCAATTTTATAAATTTGTGTATTTTAAACATTTCAAAGAACAGTAAAATAACAACTAAAACCCTGTGGTGTTTTAATATTTGCTTTATGAGCTGAAAGTGATGAGATCAAAGGGCCCTTGAGGTGTTTGTTTAAACTTTTACCACGTCCACTGTGCAACATAAAGAAAATCAAAAACCCAAAGTATCTGCAGTGGGCAGAGCAGTGAGTTTAGTGAAGGCTCAGTGAGTGTGAATGGGCCTGTAGTTTTAAATAAGGCAGTGATGGTAGTGTGTGCTCTGACTTTAACTGAAAGTGATCCGTAATAAAATCTACATAGCTGTTAAAAACTGTGCAGACATCAAAGCCTCTTCTGTAAACGAGACCCAGCCGTTTGCCAGTGCCTCCCTGGTGAAACAGGGCAAACCCACAATTTTCCTAAAGCCATAATTAATTTGTTAATTATATCATTCATAATTTATATAGAAATATTATATTCCTTTTTATATTCAAATTGAAGTTACTGTAAAAGCACTTATGTTCTTACATCAACAATAAATATATAAATATATAAAACAAAGGGTTACAAAACCTGCAGATGCTGACTCAGTTTGAGGTGTCCCAAAATTCTCAGTATGCTGACCGAGGTCTAACTGACTTTAGCGGGTAAGAAAGCAGCCTAAATAGATAAACTCCTGACACAAATGAGAATTTAAAAAACGGAATGTTAGGACATAACTAACAACACAACAACAGCAGGAAGTACACAATCAATCAGTAAGTAAATATACAAGTTTATAGTTCATAATTCCTAGTGAATGTAGTCCTTCCTGCTGTCAAACACGACTAACACTGTCACCCTGCTGAAGCTGATTTGTAATTACTGAGATGAAACATGAAAAACATTCCTCCGCGTCCCTCAGATAGATTTGTCAACTTCCATCAAGAGAGACATATTCATTTACAGAGTCTCCTTAAACACTACAGAAAAAACTGCAGGTTTATGTTAATAATATGGTTTTAAATATATATATATATATACATATAACTGAATGTGCTGTAACACCTATTTATTGTTCTGTTGTATTAAATTTCCCATGACAGTGACACCTTCATGTTTTCAGCAAGACGGTGCAGAGATCCTCTGACCTCCATTTTCTAAATTCAGGATGGAGCAATTTATCACCAGCCAAAAACCCCCTGCACCCTAATTAATTACGACTAAGCAAAGGATGTTTGGAAAGCCAAATTGCCTTAATTCCCTGGCTGCGTGCTGAAAGTCGTTCATTATCATATGTGTGCTCAAAGGTTAGTTTGCTTGTGTGAAGACAAAATGAGCATTAATTTTTGTGCCTGAGAGCGTGGGCACCCCAGGTGAGGACAGTCAGGTGCTTTGTTAGGAGAGAAATGCCGGAGCTGGAGGTGGAGATGATGCTTGCTGTTCTCATCAGGCAATAACCTGTGTTACAGTTACAATCTGTAATCATCCTGTACAGTATTAAGCAGTTCTTTTTGTTCTTTTTGTGCTTACTAATGAATTACATGTGCGGAGAAAGTGAGAGATCTCTGAGGATGGAACCATGTCATCTGTTTGACCTTCATTTTGGTTGAAAATGACTTTGTCCAATTGTTGTTTTACTTTAGAAGTGAATTGTTGTTATATCAATGTCTTGGCTTTTTCGCAGGGCCTTTCTGTAGAGGCGTGCAGTAGAACAGAGCAGATTCTAATGAGGGAATTCATTGTAGACCTACATCCCATCAGCTCACGCCGGGATAGTTAGCTGTTTCAATGAGTTATTTTTAAGTAGTGGGAGCTTTTAATAAGTTATAAAGTGACATAAAGACTTGAGGCCAAATAATAGCCTGGAGTTGACTTTTTAACTGTGAATTTTGATGATGTTTTTCAAATAGTTAAGTGAAATTACCCCAGTCCCATTCTAGTTCTTTGCCTTTGCAAAGGTGGTGTAAAAAAAGCTTAATACGATGAGCAGGGGACACAAAAGATTCCTATCTGGAAAGTATTCACACTTCACCAACAATCCCCGGCTCTTCTGGCAGCCGCCACCTCATGAATCATGCATTTTTAATAGATTATGCAAATTTCTCTCTGCTGAAAAATCAACATGATCAATAACTGTGGCCATTTTAATTGGTGTTGGAAAACATTTTAAGGATGAATATAATCTGCACTCCTTTCCCTCGTAAAGGAACTATTCATTTGGAAATTGGATCCGGGCCTAAACGCGGGAGATCATTTAGCCGCCTGCGCTTGGCTTGAGCCTCTGTCTGCTGTTTATCACTCGAGTGTAAACGGTGGCACTGCCATTAGCTCAGGCACAAACAGTACACCTGATTACAACGTACACACTGCTTATTAGTGTTAGCAATTACCATGGGAGAAATAAAGACACACCCGCTGTGTACACAGGCAAACACACACACACACACACACAAAACCTATTTAACTCTGATCATACGAACGCGCACAAACTCTCCAAGGCCTTCCAAAAGTAGGCGTTGTTCAAAAAAGGGCCATTTTCTCCGCTAAGGATGAACATCAACATCATTTTGCCCTTCTGAAAGAGCCACAACAACAGAGCGAGGTTTCATTCATCCAGCCAGTCATTACTGCTTTCTGTCTCTTTCTCCTCAACAGAAATGAAGCCCTGCCGTTCGCAGCATGTTTCAGCTAATGATGCACTTGTTATGGTCCACGTCCACTGACACTGCCAAGCTTCCAGGGGAGCTATTACAAGCTGATTCAAGTTACTCTATATGAAGCTTTCAATGTCCTACCAATGAATGAGTTTACTTTTATAGCTGCGTTACTCAGTGTTGCATTTAGAAGCTTCTAGAAGTTCCTTCCCAATTGCCATAGTTCCCTAAGTCAGTGAAGGCTTGTCCTTGAAAAAATGTCATCAATGCATTATGAATTTATACACTCAGTTGAGCAGTAGTTCACCACCATTCCAGCTCAGCGAACAGCCATAATAAATACATGATTAAAAAAGCCTTTTCCTTTTGAAGTCACGACTGAGTCAGTACTAATTTCTGTAACTGTTAGTACATGACGCTGAGGTTTCTCGTTCCCTGAGCTGAACCGGAGGTGTGTGTTTGGTCAGTGGGAGAGTTCAGGTGATCTTACCTACAGGGTAGTTTTGTGACACGCTGGGGCCGAGGTCAGACGAGCTGCTGGACGACAGACTGGGTTTGACTTCATCGAGTCCAGCATTCAGTGCAGGGAGAGCGTACTCACTAGCCTGAAAACACACACAAAAGAAACCTACTTAACCCTCGTTACTCAGTTATTAATCTGTTATAAATACTCAGTAGATTTTGTAAGTATACCTGCATATGTGTGTGTGTGAGTGAGTGTGAACATTTGGAATCTGGATGTGTCTCGGTAAGAGACGTTGAGGATGTCCGTAAGAGTGGATTGGGATTGGTGGAATGTAACATTCGGAGATTTCTCCTGTTGTTTTTAACGTGATTAATTTTCAATTTCATGTAAAATGTTGAAAATATCACAAGATATGGTTCAGACAGCAACAACAGGGTTAATAATTAACATAAAATTAACTAGAACTATTTGATTCTTCATCTTAAAAAGGTTGACTCAATGAATACAGTGTAGAAAAGTGAATTCTATAAATAAACCTCAGTGCAATTTTTTTTTCTTTTTTCAAATGTATTCATAAATGAAGCTGTATACTTGTATCAATGTTTATATTTGTATCAATCAATTGTTTTTCTAGAACTACATCAGTAAAAGAGATAAAGTATTCAGAGGCTCTGATACCGTACGTGCTGCTCTAGTTTTGTAAAGTTGGATTGTAGATTATACTAATCTCTTTAATTATGAAAATGTAGATCTATATGTCCAGTGTTTTGTCACATGTCACGATAGTTGTCGATGTAAATGCGACAGGATACAGATGCAGCAGAGAGAGTTGAGGCTAAATAACAGTTGATTATATATTTAATGAGACAAACTTAATAATTAATAACCTTTCTCTGAGTGGAATTCATTCATCTCATTTATATCTAAATCAAATTTACAAATCGGATTGGAATTATTATTATTTTCTCTATCAGTTGTAATTCTGAACTCTCATATCCCACATTATACAGCCCCATCTCATGTATATAATGGAAAATAATGGAAGTGCTGGTTATATAGGTGAAAAAAAGCCCAGAGAATGTATATATTTAATAACACATTTAATCAGCGTTGGTACAAACCCCCTCAGATTCTTCAGCCGTCCTCTGAATAAATACAGAACCCTTGCAGAAGAGTTGCTTTAAAAGTGGCTGCATTAGAGTCCATTCTTGACCATTGGGATCTTTTAAGTAATAAGTGCTTCCTCTTGCTTGTGTTTTCAGGAGCACTCTCAGTCTGATAGTGGTCTAATGGTCTTTTTTTTATCTGCCACACACACACACACACACGGGCTCCTCAGACAGTATCAACAGATGTGAGATCTTTTTTCTGCCCTCCTTTTGTTATTTAATAAAATGAGACTTCCGGCGTCTGTGTGTTGATAATGTTTGCGCAGAGCTCTGTGTGTGTGTCATGGGGAGGCCCCTGACCCCAGCCTTGTCTGTCTCTATCTCAGATAAACTCTAATTGTCTGCTACAACTGTTCGCCGATGGCCCGGCCGATGTTTCTCTCTTTTCCTCAGAGGCCCCGGTGCAGAACAGCGGTATTCTTATGCAGATGCCTCGGATGAGGGGGAAGAGAGAGATATGAAAAGGATGAGCACATGGCCGGCAGAAGTGAGGGAGGGAAGAGGCCATCGTGCCTAGCGTCCTCGAAATGGCTTTTTAATGCCTCCAACAGAACCCAGACACCTCACTAATAACCCTGCATTTACATACACTGCAGAGAAAAAGATAGAGGGGAGAAAATAGAAAAGGTTGGGGGATGGGGTCTACCAATAAGAAACTGCTCTGATTAATACCACGACAAATTAAAGCCGATTTTTCGAGAACATTTTGTGGCCATATTCCCCCACCACCCCACCCACCCTCACAGACCCTCTCCTTGTACACCCCCCACCCCACCCCCAACATTTAACACCCTCTTTGACGGTCTTTGTGATAGCGAGTCATTTCCAATTCGTTTTGGTATTGATCTTGCAGTGAAAATCAGTTTTGTAATTAGCTGCAAATTAGGCCTTCTTCTGGAGGTGAGCGCTGTCGGCCTGATTAATCGCTGAAGTAATGCCACACGATCGCCCCCAAATTAAAATGAACTCAATTAGGTCACTCCCTTTATGGCACAGACTTCTGCTTTCAAGGGAAAATTAATAGTCACTTATTGTTTAATAGTGTGCTGAAAGTAAATAAAGGTTATCCCTGTGATGAAGCCAGCACTGTATAGTGAGCACCACGGGGTAAAATAGTACAGGGTGAAGTAGGACGACCAGTTCTGTCATTTAGGTTTGGAAAATAATGTTGAATTCTGAAAATAACATTCACATGAGAATAAAGATAAACTTCAGATGATTGTTTGATTTATATTTACATAATTATTCTATTTGTAAATATAATAGCTGATTATGAATGATCCTGTGCCCAAAACGTATTCTATTTTTATGATTTAGGACATGTTTCATTATCTATTATAATTATTTTAGGTAGAAATCGTAAAAAACAAAACAACAACAAAAACAAAAAACTCCAAAATGATCATTTTAAAGGAGAAGGACAAAAAATTGTTCCAATTGGACAATATAATAAATGATACTATAGAAACGAATGATGTAGAGCAACAGGCCAGAACTGAAAAGATTTTCCCTTCTGCTTGATTACAGTGAGCTTGGGTTTTTTAAGGTTATTTATTTAGTCTGTATTCCATCAATATACAGTGGAACCTCTGCCTATGAACTTGATCCGTTCCGTGACTCGGTTCGTAAGTGGAAAGGTTCGTTCTCGAGTCAATTTTCCCCATTTAAAATAATGGAAAAGCAATTAATGTGTTCCAGCCCCCACCCCGAAAGTCACCCTTTTTGCACTGATATATGTTTACAACACTCTCAAATTAGTAAAAAAATACATGTAGCGTTACTAAAAATAAAAAAGAAATAATAAAGTTGTAAGTAGTTACACATCGCTACCTTGAAGACGTGACGACTGTCTGGAGGAGTAACACAGGCACTGGCTGTATGACGGGAGGTGGGGGTGGGTGGAATAACGGAGAGTAGGCGGTGAATGTGGGGAGACGAAGCGTAGATACGGCTTAACTTAGCACAAATTTCGATGTCTGCTATTTACACTAATGCTAAATTGCTAAAACTCCAATTTGCTAATCTTAAAAGCTCACTCAAGTCTGGGCGCTGGGAGACTCGCCTATTGGGGTCAGTGGCCATTTCCAGCCGCCGGTTCGGGTTCATTTCTAGAGTCGTGGTTCGTTGGTGGAGGCAAAAAATATTCAAATGCCCGGTTCGTATCTTGGAAAGTTCGTTAGTAGAGGTTCCACTGTACTATGGGAGCCTTAACTCTGGGATCATTGCTGCATTGTCCATGTACCTTTAGAATGACACTCCATCACTCCCTTTCCCTTCCCTGCGGTTTATAGCATTCCCTTTTTAAATTCCCTTCATTGGAACGGTTCACCTCACCACCAAACACAAACTTCTCAGAAGGCTCTCTGAAATGCTCTGTGATCTTCAAAAGAAAGCCAACTGTAATGTAACCTAGATTCTGCTATTTAAGGATGTATTATTTAATAATTATTTAATACATAATGTTCATTGATCTTCATGTTAAACTTCATTAGACATATCTGATTTATCATGAACCTGATGAAACAGAAGCTATATAAAATATGTACTCTATGTACACTACTTATGATTGTTGTTTTCACTGATCAGCATTAGTAGGGGTCGACCTGTGCCAGAATAGACAACATTTAGCTGATATTTAGCATTTCTGCAAAACAAATCTGTATCAGTATTAGCCCTGATATTTAGCATTTAGCATTAGCCCTGAAAACACATGGCAGTCATCCCATAATCCATTGTTGTCTCTGGCCCATTATTACACAGGCTTAGTTATTAATATATAGGTTTGGTATAAAGTTATATATTCTACGTTTCCACCAGTAGAGAAAGGAGTCAGGGACGAGGCCTCTCACCTGTTCTGGTTTGACGTGTTCTGAGCTGGGGAATACGTCAGGGTAGGCCGGCCGCTCAAACACTCTGTCCAGAGCCTCCAGTTGCTGTTGAGTGAAAGCATCTGCGCGGAGATGTTTCCTCAGGCTCTCCACGCTGCCCTGTGAGTCACTGTTCTGACCTGATCCTTCTGAGCCGTCTACAGAGAGAGACCAAATATGACAATAACTGATAGTTAGAGAAATTATGAAAACCAAACCCTTCATTTCCAATCACTTGTTTACAACCACTTAGATATTTTTACATCAACTGCCCTTTTTTTGAGACATTGACCAGTAGCAACGGATACATAAGCCTTTCTTCACAGTGGACATAAATGAACATATGATTTTACAAAGTCTCCAACACTTATCAGTCCTCATTAATGCTTTTTTGTATCCATTTTGTGTTGTTCTACTTTACCTTTACAAGAATTAGGTTTTATGTAGCCATGACAGGATTATGTGGGTGTAGCCTTATGAATGCTGCCGATCAATAAAGTGTTACCAAGATTTTCTTCCAACTCTAAGACTGTGTGGGTGTAGGTTGTGGGGGGGGTCATATTTTTAAATGAGTTTGTAAACATGGCTCTTTTTCTTTTGCTTCACCAGCTTTAGCAGCAGTTTTCTTGCCCTGGGCCCTATTCACTGGCAATAGAGGTGGAGCTGACAGCAGTCAAATAAAACTGGCATTGTTCAGTCACTTCACTGGATAAACAACAAATTGCAAACACAGCCATTCCTCTACATAGCCCCTGACCCGATTAGCGGCTTTCTTAGAGGAGAAGGAGGTCTTTTGCAGCCTTTCTTCAATGGCAGATTGGTGTAGAACCCTCCCACACGTGCATACATCTGTCTCTCTCTCTCTATCTCTCTCTCTCTCTCTCTCTCTCTCTCCCTCACACACACACACACAGGCATTGGCATGAGTCATAGCTACCTTACAGAGCTGCCAGTCTAAATTTGCAGCAGATTATGTTCTCTCAGTGGCTCACGAGTCCCGATGATGTATGATATGCAAGAGCTCTATCGATTGCCCAGCCATGAGACACACACACACACAGAGAGAGAGAGAGAGAGAGAGAGAGAGAGAAAGGGAGAGAGTTTGAGTGGAGGAGGAGGGAATGGAGTTCGAAATGAAGCTGAGATGAACATCATGGCCCGACTCGTCGTGCCTATAATGCTGAGCTTAATCCAGTGCTTTTTTCTGCTGCTGAATTCAATTGATCAATCATGTCTGTCTGCCGGCTCCATTTCGGCACGTTATTGCCTCTCTGCTCCTCTCCCTGACCTTCTCCTCTTCGCACAACCCCAGGCATGAGTGCCTGGCCCATCATACACACAATATCTTACAGGCTCTGGTATATGTGTGTGTGTGTGTGTGTGTACACATCAAATTATGCTCCCCGAGCAAATCTATGACCTGATCTCATACCTCAGTGGGAAGACACTGGAGTCGAAAATGGCTTAAAGCAATTTAAATACGATGGCTTGTATTTCTTTCTCGCTGTTGAGTCCAGGCTGACTGGGAAGACATTATTCTATGTAGCTTATGGCTTTTGCCTCGAGTGTCTTTTGAAGTCAGATGCCTGCCCAGAGATACCCCCCCCCCACACACACACACACAAATTTAGAGTACTGTATTTCTGAGCAGGCATTCTAAACAGACAGCTCCTGTGGGTCCTAAAGGCATGGGGAGTGTTTCCTCCAGTGTGTGCTGGGGCAAATGGAGTCATTAATTACCCTCCATTACAGGGCCCGGGCCACAAACCTGATCAATACAAGTGCATTTGTCATTCACACCAGTGACACAAACTTCCCACACACAAGATAAACCACACACTCACACACACAAGCCTATTACTGCTCAGCCTAATGTGGCTTTGGCATTTTGACTGCGGCTATCAAATGTCTTCTCCAGCACAACAGCCACCTACATCAAATGATGAAGCTGTGTATGGACCCGGCTACCTGTTTCAGAGCTTAACACAGTGATTCATAGTTGATAGCGGTTCAGTACGATCTCGGTATATGTTTTACTGTGTATTCACACTTAACTTGTAAACATTTGTTTGATCTAGCGATTAGCTTTTCAATGCCCTGATTTTGTTTTCTTCAATAAAAAATGATAATTTATTGCTTTCATCAGAAAATAGGTTTCAACTGAGATCTTTCTTCAAATTCACATTCAAAGTCATTCACAGTGCAAACTTCATGCTAACATTTTTGTCGACGTATTTGTGTTACTCAGTATTGTTTAGTTTTAGTGGAACCTCTACTAACGAATGCCTATACTAACGAACTTTCCAAGATACGAACCGGGCATTTGAATATTTTTTGCCTCCACCAACGAACCATGACTCTAGAAACGAACCCGAGCCTCCGCCGAGCCGGCGGCTGGAAACGGCCACTGACCCCAATAGGCGAGTCTCCCAGCGACTTGAGTGAGCTTTTAAGATTAGCACATTGTAGCTTTAGCAATTTAGCATTAGTGTAAATAGCAGACATCGAAATTCGTGCTAAGTTAAGCCGTATCTACGCTTCATCTCCTCACATTCACCGCCTACTCTCCGTTATTCCACCCACCCCCACCTCCCGTCATACAGCCAGTGCCTGTGTTACTCCTCCAGCCAGTCGTCACATCTTCAAGGTAGCGATGTGTAACCACTTAAAACTTTTTTATTTCTTTTTTATTACTGTTACCACTGTATTTCTCTTTTATTTTTAGTAACGCTACATGTATTTTTTTTACTAATTTGAGAGTGTTGTAAACATATATCAGTGCAAAAGGGTGACTTTCGGGGTGGGGGCTGGAACGCATTAATCGCTTTTCCATTATTTTAAATGGGGAAAATTGACACGAGAAACTACCTTTTCCACTTACGAACCGGGTCACGGAAGGGATCAAGTTCGTAAGTAGAGGTTCCACTGTATATATATGTCTAGACCTGTAACAGGGAGAACGTAGCCTGTGTTGTTGCTAATCTGTGTTCACCGCTGCAGAAACTGCACTGTGTAATGTCTGGAGGATCATAAGAAACCACACCCCTTCCCTCTCCCCCATGATTTCAGGACAGTGCAGTAAAAGTGAATTACACTCTGCAACTGAGGGAGCCCTGGAGCAAAATGACCAAATCTTACAGAATGTTCCTTTCAAATTTAAATATGATAATAGATGACACCATCAAATTACTTTGGACTTTTATACAGTTCTAATAAGGAAATAATATGCATTGAATCCTCAAGACTTTTGGGCCCAGGAGAAGATAAAGAATTCATCTTGTTTTAGGAAACACATGAGTCCAAATTCAGTCTGTTTTGCCAAATATTTGCCCATAAATGTTAGTATATCACACATTGTCAGAAAATATATGCACAAAACCCTCTGAGATCACAGTCTGGGGTCAGTTTGATGATTCAGACATTCAGTTTCCTGCTCATAGTTGGTCGGTGAGTTGTGACCTGCTGTTAGCTCCGTTAATGTCAGCTCCAGGGCAAAACTGTCTTGACAGACTAGCAACAACATTTTGACCAAACTTAGGTGAACTGTTTGTATCTCGCTTCAGTCGTGGTGGCTGTATTATAGGCTTTAAATGGAGTATGAGAAGTAGCTCTTTATTTTTAACTGAATCTCCTCTCACTGGTTTTCTGTAGGAGCCAAGCCTCTTAGTGAAGCAGTGCTCAGAATGTGATCAAGACACCAGCACACCTTCACACCCGTCAGAGATGGAGCCAACGTTTTGCCCATCAGTGCTTATGTAATGGACTTCAGAACGGCTGTGAGCTTTGAGCTGCCTGCCTCCAGCCTCTCTGTCTCTGTCTCTCTCTCTCTCTCTCTCTCTCCTGCTGCCTTATTGATCTGCCACTTTGAAGACTGGATTCGTTTTGACGTGGAGCGGCATTAGAGCTGAGGTAACGAGGGAGGCCACTCTATCAGAGCGCAGGAGTGACTCTGAAACACTGCGGAATGCACACCCACAGGTCACGACCCCTCAGACAATGAAAGAGATGAGGGTAAAGAGGACGAGAGATGATAATAGAAGGGGTTGCAAGATTGTGATAGGAAAAATGCAGCAGAACTGAAAGGAAAAGGATCAAGAATGAGTGGAGGTGTACAAACACACATACACACACACACACACACACACACACACAGAGCATTCCATAGCTATATAGTAAATCCAGCTAAAGCATCGACCATTAAAATTCAGATTTAAATGCACTTAACTGTGGACTTTTACAAGTTTTAAGTTTTATTGTTTTGGTTTTTATCACATTGCTGTGGGACTCATTCAAACCTTTTCCCTCTTTGTGTTGAGGACATCTCTAAAGCTTTCCTGCCTTTTTAGATTGCTCCTTTCCCTCTGCCATATTTATGTTCAAGAATCCATATCATAAAACAGCTGTGCTGTTCAACTGAACTGACTGCAGTGGTCATTAGCGCACATTTCTTTCTGTAGCATTATGGTAGAGTTGAGCGTAGAATGGAGTGCTGTTTCAGAAACAAGAAGAACATCTACTGGGTCACATGTAAATCAGTGAATTTCATGTAATTAAGAAACTGATTTATTGTCTCTATTTAATAATATACAATGACCCCAATGTGAAAAGGTATGAGAGCCATAGATCACTTGAGCACCGTTTGAGCCTGTGGTCCAGGAGTGGGCCGTGCGTAAGGGTGACCGGTGTGATCTTTCATCTCCTTAATAGCCCGAGCGTATGAGACAGGGCTAAAGTAATGGCTCTGATGTGAGGTGCTGGTGGGGGAGCAGTATGGATGGTAGATGTTAATTTGTGAGGTAATTGCTTTTCTCGGCGGAATTGCAAATTCCCTTAAATGTCACTTCCACCTCGCTGCTCGGACAGTCATGGGTGCTCGAGATCTCTCTCTCTCTCTCATGCTCGCTCTCTGTGACTCTCTCCCTATATCTCTTCCCATCTCTGACTCTATCTCACTGGTTTTAATTTGCAGTAATACAGCGGCGGTGGCAGATTAATAGCCGAGGTGACACCTGTGTCCCTGTGGCCGTCCCTGGTGGAGCTGTGGTGTACATAACGCGTGTCACGGCGCATTATCTCCTGCTCCGTGTATAAGGAGAGCAGTATCGGGGGTTGCTCCTGATGCAGCCGCACTGTAGGGAGCTGCAGGAGTAGCAGCTGATGGCCCGGGCTGGCGTGTGGCCACAGCACAAGCTGAAAACAACCCCCCCCCCTCCATTGCTACCACCATCTATTATGTTGTAGCTGACACGGCGGCTTTTAACCCTCGCCAGGGTTTTCTCTGAGCACCGCTCAGGAGTTTTTTTTCTCCTCCATCATCCCTTCCCTTTACTTCTGAGGTTCTGTGCTGAGATCACTCCTTGGACTGCTGATGTTCTCCTGTCATGAAATTAGCAAAACAACAAAAGAGAACTCTGACTCTACATTGTGTTTGTGTGGGCCAAGTTGCTCAGTGCAAGAATGCTGACCCACTAGCTTGTGTACATGCAGTTAGAGAGAGTCACACTGATACTAGGGATTGTTACAGTGCCATTGCACATTTATTATCTATGCATATAACATGCTACAGATCATTTTGATGCGAAATTGCTTTTTAAACTGAGTTTTAATGGAAAAAGAAAGCAAGAGGTGAATTTTCCCACATACAACTGAGTAGAAATACTACACCCCTTTATTATGAGTGAATTCCACAACTTAAAATGTAGATATTGCAAACACAGATATTCAGTTACCCACCTACAACTTGTACAAACTCCATTTGAACAGCATTAAAAAAATAAGACCCTCCATATCTTAATGCCAGAGGAGAATAAAGCCCCCAGTGTTGGCCTGTGGAGCCATGGGACTGTCGTTTCCATAGTGATAGAGGAACATGCAATACCTTTGGCTTGGGTTGCAGTGGCATTTGTGATCCAGAACTAATCATGCAACATCAGTACCTGACCTTGCTTAAGTTCTTGTGACTCAGAGCAATTAGATCCTCACAGAAACATTTCAGCATCAAGTCTAGAGCTTTCTAAAAAGAGTAGAGACCTATACTGCCATGAAGGGACACAGACTAAATTTGAATATTGATTATTGCAGACCTATAGTATGTGTAGGTGTCCACACATTTTTGGCCATATCCAGTATCACCTTTTGACCTCAAATTGCTCTCAGAATTTAGCAGTGCATATCCTGCTCATCGCTCATGCTTTATTCCGTGAACGACCTGTTCCTGAACCACAGAGCAGGCTGTTTTGCGTTTGTACACATAACTGTGCTTATAAAAATATGCTGACTTTTGTGCATATATGCATAAATGCATGAGAACATGACACAAAGCATCTGAACTCTCATTGTTATGCGCAGTGCAAGGTTTTAAAGCCCTGTTCTTAACAAATAAATATAATCGCCTACTTCCTCTGACTGAGTTGCTCATAAACTCAACCCTTAAGCACAGGCCTATTTTCTGCAGATAGCATTTTCACCGCTGCACAGGGATGATGTTTTAATACACTCTGTCTGCTCAGAGTATGTATATGCTCTGCTTGCATTAATACCAGCAATAACAAGCATGCATGTTGAGGTCTGATTTGTGGTCAGAAACAGGTCAAATGCCAATGCCAGGATACAACTTCCAACAGCTCTGATCACCTTCAATAGTCCAGCAACATTTGTGAGTGTGTGAGTGACTGGGTGAGTGTGTGAAATTGTCCACAGATGTGAGTGTGTGAGTGACTGAGTGAGTGTGTGAAATTGTCCACAGGTGTGAGTGAGTGAGTGACTGGGTGAGTGTGTGAAATTGTCCACAGGTGTGAGTGTGTGAGTGACTGGGTGAGTGTATGAAGTTGTCCACAGAGGTGAGTGACAGGGTGAGTGTGTGACACTGTCCACAGGTGTGAGTGACTGGGTGAGTGTATGAAATTGTCCACAGGTGTGAGTGACTGGGTGAGTGTATGAAATTGTCCACAGGGGTGAGTGTGTGACACTGTCCACAGGTTTGAGTGTGTGAGTGACTGGGTGAGTGTGTGAAATTGTACACAGGTGTGAGTGTGTGAGTGACTGGGTGAGTGTGTGAAACTGTCCACAGATGTGAGTGACAGGGTGAGTGTGTGACAGTGTCCACAGGTGTGAGTGACTGGGTGAGTGTGTGACACTGTCCACAGGTGTGAGTGTGTGAGTGACTGGGTGAGTGTGTGAAATTGTCCACAGATGTGAGTGACAGGGTGAGTGTGTGACAGTGTCCACAGGTGTGAGTGACTGGGTGAGTGTTTGAAATTGTACACAGGTGTGAGTGACTGGGTGAGTGTGTGACACGGTCCACAGGTGTGAGTGTGTGAGTGACTGGGTGAGTGTGTGAAATTGTCCACAGATGTGAGTGACAGGGTGAGTGTGTGACAGTGTCCACAGGTGTGAGTGACTGGGTGAGTGTGTGACACTGTCCACAGGTGTGAGTGTGTGAGTGACTGGGTGAGTGTGTGAAATTGTTCACAGATGTGAGTGACAGGGTGAGTGTGTGACAGTGTCCACAGGTGTGAGTGACTGGGTGAGTGTGTGAAATTGTCCACAGGTGTGAGTGAGTGACTGGGTGAGTGTGTGACACTGTCCACAGGTGTGAGTGAGTGACTGGGTGAGTGTGTGAAATTGTACACAGTTGTGAATGTGTGATGCCCTGTGATGGACTGCCACACCATCCTGGCTGTGCACCTGCCTTGCACTCAATAATTTCAAAGAGCACTACCGCAGTATGCAGAGCAACTGAGGGACAACAGTCTGAATTTGTAGAGCTACAAAGTGGTCCTGTTTGGCAGGTGGGGCAGATGAAGCGGACGCTGATTGTTGAAATGAAGAGCTGTTTTAATGTTATGGCTGATTGGTGTGTATGAGTGAGTGAGTATTTCAGTGGCTTTATTTGTATGTTTGTGAGTAGATGTTCACCCAGCAGAGAAAATACCCCTTATTTATTTGCTTATTTACTCACTCAATATGTCATTTGTCTGTACACATGTCATATCACATCTATTGATGTTAGAGTGCAGAACCTCCCCCACCCCGGACCTCACATCCTCTCTTTTTCCATTCCCCCATCTCTCTTTCCCTCCATCCCAGCATCTCCCCAGTTCCGACACTTAAATCACGAAAATAGCCTCCCATCAGGAGGGTCATTTCAGAGGGAGGAAAACCCCTGAAACAGTCAGTCATCTTGTAGAGCACGGACCACACACTCACACACACACACACACACACACACACACACATGCACATACACATGTACAAATCTCCAGTCTCTGAGCTCCCATCATTTTCGTGGTTGGGCTTTAATGTGGTGCTGTGCCCTTGCCGTGCCCAACTGAGACAGAACAAATGGAAGTAACCCATGGTGACGGATTCTCTAAGCAGGAGAATGACCCCCTTACCCAGAGCTTTGTACCATGCGCCTGCTAAATGCATTTGTCGTATGAATCTGCTTCATGCTGAGTGCCGTCCTTTTTCTGGGAGGTGATTTAGCTGCTATGGGCTACATACAGTAAGCCATTTACCCCCTGTACATTTACCCCTTCACCACCCAGGCATCAGAATGTCACTTGTATTCTCCATCAATTCCACACTGCATAAATAGTGACCTCTTAGACGGGAATGGTAGTGTTCAAGCTTTCTGCCATTTGAGCCAGGCTCCACCCGAATGTGTTCTTCTGTGGAAGCTTTAGAGAACAGTCGGCTCGACGTAAGGCATTTAGTTTTTGAGAAAGAGTATATACAAATTTATATTATGTGAATAAACTATTTACCTCAGCTACAAATCAACATTTCCAGGACCTGCTGTTTTACACAGTTCAAGTGCAAATGTTACAGCTGACTATATGAACGTAACTAAGGAAGGACGAGAGTCTAGCTGTAAACTAAAATCTATGGTAAATTGACAGAATATACAAACTGAACCATTTTAAACTGACAAGGCTAGGATATGGATTTGTATTCATTGTGTTCACTGGAAGGCTTAGATGTAATTGTGTGTCAAAACTATCTCCATTTTAGAGTGGAGCAATAACTGTGTGATTCCTGTTAATTGTCACAAGTCCCGCTCCGGGTGACTGTCTGTGAGGAGTGTGGTGTATTCTCCCTGTGTCTCCATGGGTTTCCTCCGGGTGACTGTCTGTGAGGAGTGTGGTGTATTCTCCCTGTGTCTCCATGGGTTTCTTCCAGGTGACTCTCTGTGAGAAGTGTGGTGTGTTCTCCCTGTGTCTGCGTGGGTTTCCTCCGGGTGACTGTCTGTGAGGAGTGTGGTGTGTTCTCCCTGTGTCTGCGTGGGTTTCCTCCGGGTGACTGTCTGTGAGGAGTGTGGTGTGTTCTCCCTGTGTCTGCATGGGTTTCCTCCGGGTGACTGTCTGTGAGGAGTGTGGTGTGTTCTCCCTGTGTCTGCGTGGGTTTCCTCCGGGTAACTGTCTGTGAGGAGTGTGGTGTGTTCTCCCTGTGTCTGCGTGGGTTTCCTCCGGGTAACTGTCTGTGAGGAGTGTGGTGTGTTCTCCCTGTGTCTGCGTGGGTTTCCTCCGGGTGACTGTCTGTGAGGAGTGTGGTGTGTTCTCCCTGTGTCTGCGTGGGTTTCCTCCGGGTGACTGTCTGTGAGGAGTGTGGTGTGTTCTCCCTGTGTCTGCGTGGGTTTCCTCCGGGTGACTGTCTGTGAGGAGTGTGGTGTGTTCTCCCTGTGTCTGTGTGGGTTTCCTCCGGGTGACTGTCTGTGAGGAGTGTGGTGTGTTCTCCCTGTGTCTGCGTGGGTTTCCGCCGGGTGCTCCGGTTTCCTCCCACAGTCCAAAAACACACGTTGGTAGGTGGAAAAACAGTGTACATAGGTGTGAGTGTGTGTGTCACCCTGTGAAGGACTGGCGCCCCCTCCAGGGTGTGTTGAACTGGAACCCTGAACTGGATAAACGGTTACAGGCAATGAATGAATGAACAAACAATCACCGATGCATGTAAAATACATATTTGTGTAGATCTAAGCTGACAGTAGCTTGGTCGCACATTCTCTGTAGTAAATAATCTGTGCGCTGAGATCACAGCCTTATGTAGTAATTCTAAACAAATGTAGCAGGGCGTAACTAAATTGAGTTAGTTTCTTCACCAGACCAACTTCATGAGATTCTGTGAAACAGTGATGTTGTTGACAGGTTGTAAACCACGGCAATTTATGCAAAGCTCAAATTAAATTTCAGGGTGTTTATATTAATATAATTTTATTTATTTATGGTTTTTTTTGGTAATTATTTGTATTGTATTGCTCCTGATCAGATCTCATGTACAGGGAGAGAGGTAATTCAGAACGATGAGGAAATGGGGTCCTTGTGCTGAGTATCTTTCTAAGATGCCACTAGTCGGCTGTATCAGTGTGACACGTAATTACCGAAGCGCTCTTAATCACAGCAGAGTAGATTAACCATAGGGACACCAGGTCATACCGTCACAACCAAAATGCTTTTATTACGTCACCTTTCCTCATACTTTTAGACCAATAGCAACAAAGCCAGTGTGGAAGCACAGTTCACATGCTGCGAAATTGGCATTAATGTCAGTAAAATCAAAACCACAGCAGCTTTTACGTGTGACACCAAGCGCAAATACACTGAGCATGAGCCGAATATTTCCCCTCACTTCATTATTGAAGTCTAAACAATTAATGAGGTGTTTGCATCATTTAAAGACAACATTCATGACTGTAATTTAAAAGAAAACACACTTTTTATAAAATCCAGAATATGTTTCCTCAACATTTGCTGTCCCTCCAGTTCGTTTGTGACGGAAACTGGTCTAAAGTGTCTGTTAATTTTGTAAAAAAAAAAAAATAAAACCTGCATCGGCTCGGCTTTCTCTCTCTCTGCTCATGGGAGAAAAAAGGCATCTGTCATTTTTTGTTTTTTTTGTAGGCAAAGGACAACCCCAAAGAGAACCCCAAACATTTTTGCTCTGTTCCTGCTCCATATGAGTGTAATATTTACATATCTATTTAATTATCACTTAAGGTGAAATGTCTCTAAATTCGGGGGACGGCTAACGAAGCTAAACAACTCCAGATACAAATAAGTTTCTGTGGTAATGCAAAAATTTACAGAAACATCAAACTTCAGCCAGTCTTTTTTCTTCTCAAACGTATCATTCCACCTTAAAAGACCTGAACGTAAACAACCCAGAACAAATTGCATTTCCCCAAAATCGTAGATGTACCCTTTAATAAAGGAAAAAGGCATCTGTCATTTTTTGTTTTTTTGTAGACAAAGGAGAGAACCCCAAACATTTTTGCTCTGTTCCTGCTTCATATCAGTGTAATATTTACTTATCTATTTAATTATCACTTAAGGTGAAATGTCTCTAAATTTCGGGGGACGGCTAACGAAGCTAAACAACTCCAGATACAAATAAGTTTCTGTGGTAATTCAAACAGTAAATAAAAATTTACAGAAACTTCAGCCACGTTCAAACAAGACTCTTTTTTCTTCTCAAACGTATCATTCCACCTTAAAAGACACAGAGATCCTGAACGTAAACAACCCCAGAACAAATTGCATTTCCCCAAAATCGTAGATGTACCCTTTAATAAAGGAAACAGGTATCGGTCAGATTTTCCTCATTGATTCTTATACAGTACCCAAGTCAAATTTAGACTGGTGTTAAACAAAAAATATGTAACAATCACGTTAAAGAAATCGTCATTACGTCATGCAGTTGTATTATCCCCAATATTGTGACGCTCTTTATCATAATCATAATATTCACCATATTGACCTGCCCAAGTCTCTCTCAGCCAACTCTGTCAGAACAGTGTCCAGATTTCTTCAAACCACATTTGAACTAATACAAAAACAAAGGATTGGACACTTTATCTACTGCCGCTTCAGAGCTAAACGCAGCCACTGGGAAAATGGAGAAAAACAGCAGTCCTACCATCATCTCTTTTCCTCTTCTCTCCATTGGAACGTGGGATACCCAGAATGCCGTTGATGGAGTAGGACCCCACAGGGTCACTGGACCCACTGGAGACTGGAGGGGATGCTGTACTAGGGACTACAGAGAAAGAAAAGAGGAGTTAAAGCCATATTTTTACCATCACTAAACAACTTTTTAACTGTCTACACTGGTTTAAAAACCTATACCCCACATTAATAAGGCAGTAGATGCAGTAGACTGAGCTCACCTATAGTGTGTCCTGGTGTGGAGAGGGATGTTCCATCAGGTGAAGGGTGATACTGCTGCTGCACTTTAGTCCTGATGATCCTGCAGAGCGAACACAGAGCTGGTTATACATGAGAAACTCAGGAGTCAGAGCAGTGTGAAGGTGTAGCAGATACCGTCTGATGGAGGAGGCAGCCACAAAGGTGTGTGCAGGTTTTAGCTCGGCTAGAGACGGAGGCGGAGTACCTTTCAGTGTCAGAGATTGAGAAAAGCTCGAGCTGCACTTTTGCTGTGAGTGATCTTGCAAACAAAGCATGAAATCACATCAATTCACCTCAATGATCGACTTCAGCAGCCTCACCTGCCCTGCACTAATCATCTCTCCCTCTCTCTCTCTCTCTTTCTCTCTCTCTCTCCTCCATGGAAAACACCACAGCTGGTGTGGATGAGGTTTTATCGATCCAAACTCAGGAATAAAAAGTTGTGGATTAGCCACATGGGCAAACGGATGCAAATAGAAGGCTATAAATTACATGTGACAGGAAAGCAATAGTTCCTCAGTGCTCCTGCAGCAGCTCAAGCAGGAATCTGATTCCTTTAATCTGAGAGGCATTTCAGGGAGAGAGGAGGCCGTCACGCTCGTTTGTAAACTTATGCTTCATTCATCATCAGTGACACTGTGTCTGTTTTAGCCCGAGCGCACAGAATTGGCTCAGGAACTGGAAAGATATTTGTATATTGTTAAAAAAAATAAAAAGCACAGCATAATCATGCTTAAGGCGGCACGGTGGCGCAGCAGTGTCGCAGTCACACAGCTCCAGGGACCTGGAGGTTGTGAGTTCGATTCCCGCTCCGGGTGACTGTCTGTGAGGAGTGTGGTGTGTTCTCCCTGTGTCTGCGTGGGTTTCCTCCGGGTGCTCCGGTTTCCTCCCACAGTCCAAAAACACACATTGGTAGGTGGATTGGCAACTCAAAAGTGTCCGTAGGTGTGAGTGTGTGTGTGTGTGTGTGTGTGTCTGTGTTGCCCTGTGAAGGACTGGCGCCCCCTCCAGGGTGTATTCCCGCCTTACGCCCAATGATTCCAGGTAGGCTCTGGACCCACCTCGACCCTGAATTGGATAAGCGCTTACAGATAATGAATGAATGAATGAATAATCATGCTTAACTTTATATGCAGGTAATAATATGTATCCAAGCAACAATGTTACATGAGTCTCTTGATTTATCCTGAATCGTTATGCAGTGTGGAGATGATGCTCAAAGGTTTTAGACAGGAACTACAGCTGTTTGTGCATAACTCAAACAAGCTTACTGTAAAGCAGTGTCATAAAGAACCCCATATTGTTCCATGGAGAACCTTTTCAATAGATGATACTTTAAAGAAGAGGTTGTGTAAAGGAGATATTTGAGTGTGAACCGCCGAAAGAACCTCCACATGTAAATGCTACTTAAAATAATAACCGCATCTTTATTTTTCAGATGTTTTCAAACCGGTTGTGAATATAATCGCTTTTTATGTACACAGACGTTCTTATTTGTTCTGTTTGTTTGGTTGTGTTCATGTTTACACACAGCCACAGAGAACATTTACATGCTTAAGTATTTTCCATTTCACAGCCCATAGATAATATTGATTCTGAAAAGCTTTTCTAATTTATTTTGGCTGTTGCCTTGTAATATTCGTAATCCTATTCAAAAGTCAGAAATGTAGCCATTACACTGATGTCTGGGCCGGTATTGACGTAGCGAGATGTGTGACCGCGGGGAAAATCTGTGTGGAACCCGCTGCCCTCGGGCTATAGCTTCAGCAGTGATCACATATCAATATTTATTTGTACTTTCTTGTTCTCTTCGTCTCTCTCTTTCTCTCTCTCTCTCTCTCTGTAAGAGTAATTTGACCCTGTGACTGTGGTGGGCTTTATAAATTCAGATGCTTTGTACAGGATGCATGTTCCTTGTATTGAATAAGTAATTTGGGAGAATGAATTAATGACACGACCACAGCTGGAAATCCCCTGAAGAAATATTAAAATTGCTTTACATGTGAATCAATAAAATGGAGTGCCACTGTGGTCTGTCTGGACGTCTTGTGGTCAGTGCTGTGACGGACTGGGAGAGGACCAGACACAGTGACCAGACTCAGTGCAACAGGAGCTCAGTGGGAGTTAATAATGCATGCCTAAGAAAAGTGCTTAAAGCTAAAACGTCCTCTCACTATCAACAGCAACAAGCTCAGCTTTCTACACACACACACACACAAATATAAACACAAACAAGTACACTGATGTAGCTATGTTGTAAAACAATCTTGCACTTTTTAATGGTAGCCTTGTAGTAAATGAATGGCGGTTGGTAAACTGGGTGATATGATTCATTCATTGTCTGTAAGCGCTTATACAATTCAGGGTCGCGGTGGGTCCGGAGCCTATACGGAATCACTGGGCGCAAGGTAGGAACACACCCTGGAGGGGGTGCCAGTCCTTCACAGGGCAACACACACACACTCACACCTACGGACACTCCAATCCACCACACTCCTCACAAACAGTCACCCAGAGGAAACCCACGCAGACACAGGGAGAACACACCAAACTCCTCACAGACAGTCACCCGGAGGAAACCCACGCAGACACAGAGAGAACACACCACACTTCTCACAGACAGTCGCCCGGAGAAAACCCACGCAGACACAGAGAGAACACACCACACTCCTCACAGACAGTCGCCCGTAGGAAACCCACGCAGACACAGGGAGAACACACCACACTCCTCACAGACAGTCACCCGGAGGAAACCCACGCAGACACAGAGAGAACACACCACACTTCTCACAGACAGTCGCCCGGAGAAAACCCACGCAGACACAGAGAGAACACACCACACTACTCACAGACAGTCACCCGAAGGAAACACACGCAGACACAGGGAGAACACACCACACTCCTCACAGACACTCGAACCCACAACCTACAGGTGCTGTGTGGAGCTGTGTGACTGCGACTGCAACCATGCCGCTCCAGGTGATATGATGATACGATTTTTATTTTGATAAATTACAGCAGTATGCATTCAATCCCTGACCCTCTTCATGCTTCTTTACAAAGAGAAGCACAGTGAAGTCTAGTATTCATATTATTTGATGATGTTTTTAATATATTTCAACTGACCCTACTTCACATAAATCAGATCAATTTGTGTTAATTGTAAAATAATATGAAAATAAATATTTTTTTTAAATGTTAAGTTTATTAACATTTATCATATTGTTTTTTTAATGGTTTCCACTGGGAAAAGTCTCTCCCTCTCTTTATCATAGGGCCTCTGCACGTATGAACCAACCCAGTTTTTATATTATTGTTGTTATTATGATTACTATAAGAAATATAGTCACAGAAATATGGAACATGTTTCGTTTCTGTTAGGAAGCCCTCAGAGCCTTCTCTGAAGAATAATGGGGTTAATCGCAGCTCGGTTACAGTCGCACAATCACATTAGCTCACACTCACATTTTCATTTCTTACTTCTAATCAAAGACTTGGTTTCTCCGTTCTAAATAACAGCCTGAATTCAATTAAAATTCATAAAACTTTAAGGAGGCCTGTGTAATGATATCACTGTGGCCAACATGTTGAATCCCTCCTGCGTTTGTGTGAAAAGCTGCTTAGACGAGTCTTTTTAGGCGACCATGAGGCATGAAATGAAGGCGTTTTTCATGCTTTTCTCCGTTCTTGTGCTCTATTCTTTGGCGTGGCCTCATTAAAATGTAACGCAGAGGCTGACTTTATGGAAGAGTGCACCTAACCCTCCTCCCCTTTCTCTCTCTCGCCCCCTCCCCTACTTGTACAGTTTCTACAGTAAACTATGGCTATCATTAACCAATGCATTCTCTGCTCTAACTGCAACTCTTACCATTTCTACATGTATGGTTATTATGGGCTGGTGAACTGGTTTCCCTGGACTCCTCTGATCTGGTTCGGTGTGTTGTGATACAGATATCTGATCTGGCCTGGGTTCCCCCCAAACATTTTGTAGAATTAAGATCAATGTTAAATGGTGGAGTGAATATTAGTTTAAATTCTCTTTCTCTTTAAACTCTCCCTTTTAAGATGATCTTAAGTAGCATTTAGAAAAACACTGCTGTTATTTGCTCTAAAGGAACACTGCCTCAGACTAAGCTTTGTTGCTCTTGTTTGTTTATTATTAAGAAGTACAGCCAGGCTGCTCTCAGTGATGGGTGTTCACATGAATTTCTGAAAGATATCCACCATGAAATATCAGCAATAAAACTTCCTCTAATCTTGAACCTTATTTAAACCCTAACTGTAAACCCGAGTCTAAGCCCCGTAAAGTTTAGAAACAGCTGCGTTTTGCACTTAGGTGTAATCCAGTTTACGATTGGAGCTCTTCCTCGAGTCCATTACACACAGTTGGCATCGTGTCTTTAGAAAAAAAAACAGTGCCACCAGTGGATCGGAGCTCACTTAATAAATGTAAAGGATTTACGGATTCTAACGAATGATAATCTACAGCTCTTACACATATCTGCCGCCCACTTTAGTGAGACACGTGCTATTTATTTATTTATTTATTTTAGATATTTTTTAACATTGTAGTATTTTACGTGGTATTTTTACGTATTTAATTTGTGACGTGCTGGCATTGGGAGCGCGTGACGTTGCTGTGAATGGATAACAACCACGTGACAAGTATTACATAATTATATTATCAATTGTAACATTTATTCATTCGTTCGTCATTCGTTTGTTTGTTTGTTAATTGGTGGAAATCAGTGTATAGCTGTTGCTACCCAGCTCTCTCTGCGCAGGGGCGCAATTTCCAGCGCAAAATCAACTTGAAAGACTAAAGCGATCACAGCAAAACGGCAGGAAGAAAATAAAAATAAAATAATAATAATAAAAGAGCTTAAACTGGGAGAAATAATAAAAGGAGTTAAGAACACACACCCAAACTTTTACTGCACATTCTGACTGGGTGAATTTATCACATCAATAAATGATAAAACGTGCTTTGGCATAAGGTCCCTCCCCCGTGAATTCAGCGAATACACACGGTATTGACCATTACATGGTGCAGAGGTGGGCTCTCAGAGGATGGAAGGAATCCCAGTCTCTTTGGCCAGGTGTTCTCTCTCTCTCTCTCTCTGTGAGTGTGTGTGTGTGTGTGTGTGTGTGCGCGCGCGCTGCTGCTGTTCTCTGTTTCTGAGTGCGGCTGGAGCGCGGTGTAAACCGTTGTCTCTGAGAGCTCTACCTGTTTATGGAGGAGACGCTGGGCACGGTGTCGTTGTCGCAGATCCCCTCCGCGAGCAGCCGGTCCCGGATCTCCCACGCGAACATAGTGGGGTTCTGTCTCTTATAGTCCGCGATTTTATCCACCACTTTGGGCGTAGCGACCTTTGGCTTGGAGCCTCCGATTACTCCAGGCTTTATACTGCCGGTCTCATAGTACCTACAGCCGCAGTGCACACAACAAACACATTACAGCGCATTTATAACCCACACCACGAGCTTAGAAACCAGACCACACAAGTATTTATTAATGTCTGTGCATTCATTACCCAACCACCTTATCTCTAATATATTTATAAACCAATCAGCACGTTTGTAAATAAATAAGACATATTTGTAAACCAACCAACCTATTTGTAACATATTTTTAAAACCAGGCAATACATTTATAACTAAAACAATAGCTTTATAAACAGTGAGTGCATTTAGAAACCTACCATCAACCTGTACTTTTACAAATCAACCAAAACACCATTTATACACTGCACAAAATATATGTAAACAAGCACTATTTAAACATTTATACACTACCCACATATTTACACGTTTATAAACTACAGCCAAAACAGTTTACACTAGTCAGTGTTTATATAAACAAAGCACTACATTTATAAACGAGCCAGTACATTTACACTAATCAAAGCAAAACCAGCCAAAACATTTATAACCTAATACAACTTTACAATAGTCAATGTGTTTTTATTTTTTTAAACCGATCTGCTCATTTATAAATTAGCCTGTGCGCTTATACACCTGCTATAAATGTTAATAAACTAGCTAAAGCATTCATAAGCAAGCCGATATATTTTTAAATTAGCCACTACCTTTATACAATACACAGCATTAAAAAAAACACTGGCCAATACATTTTTACCCTAAACATAAACCAATACATTCACACATTAGCCAATACAATTCCAACCCATCCCATATCATTTACATTAACCAGTGTGTTTATAAACCAACGCATTCGTTTACACACCCGCCAATATATTTATAAACCAATGCATGTATTTCCAAAAAAACAAACCCATTTATAAACCAGTCAATATGCTTCTGAATCCACCAGTGTTTAACACAAACAATCCATTTGGAAATCAGCATTAGCACGTTTTTTTTATTAAATGTAATTATAATGAAAGTTAGCAACAACTACAAAAAGCATGCATCATGAATATAACACACAGGGTGTGAGTTTGATGCCATTAAACATATTCTTTAACTCAAAACAACAGTGGGACCATTTTCCTTGTGGGGAGCTGCTGCATTTTTCAAGCATTATTCCCATTGTAAACTTTGGATACTTGAGTATTTACAGGAGATGAATTCGTTAAAAAAAAAAGCGATAGGTTTGATCTGACAGTGATATTATTGACAATACCCTGTTCCCAGTTAAAGGTGCACAGAAGTAGAGTTTTCACTGTTCTGCTTACACTTTCTCTCTCTCTCTCTCTCTCTCTCTCTCTCTCACTCACCTGCCCAGGATCTTGCTCACACAGCCATGGCTGACCCTCAGTTGTCGGGAGATGTCACAGGGTCTGACCCCTTGGTGGGCCAGCTCGACTATTCTCTGCCGGACCACGTCAGGTAACGGTCTGCCGTTCACGAACACCCCGCCAAGCTGGTTCACTCCTCCGTGCCCTAAAGGGGACACAACAGCAACAAAGAGAAAACTAACATTACACAAGTTGCTTTACGATGCCGTGTTGAAGAGAAGAGATAAAAACAAAGGGACGAATATTGATAAAAGTACAATCCCTGCACCTTTCCCATTTCCTATAGGGACAGACCTGCAGTAGGGGGATTGCAGAGACTTCTTACACAAGTAGGGACAGCAACACAGGAAAATATTAACCCCTGATGTACCATTCATGGGTGATGTACTTTATCGATCAATGTCATCTGCTTAACCAGAAACTGCTATATCTTTCCTTTTTAATTCCCTTGATAAATATCTGGGGTTAATAGCAGTTATTTGCCTTTAAATAACTTGTGTTGTTATGTGGCTCCAGGCTTGATGCAAAATCTGCTTTAAATAATGATGAAGATGTTAGGTTTACTATATTATAACGCTGGGTTCCCTCTAGACACAAAGCACTACCTTCTTCACATTCATAGAAACACTTGGTCAGGTGTGTGTCATCTGTATTCAACCAAAACCAATTTGTCCTAGTATTATACACAACGTTTTGTATTAATATGTAAAAATATATACATCTACAGTTTTTCAGCACCAGTAAATATCTCATGAACGGGGTCATTATGAACCCAAACACAAGGGTTAAGGTACATTAGTCGCTTCACTCATCTATGCCCTATAGGAAAGACAACAGCAGTAGAGGAAAAATAACATTACACCAGCAAGTACAACGCCAGGCCCCATAGGGGAGAACCATAGGAAATATATATCATTAATGGACACTAACAGGCTCTTTTCTCCATGCCCTATAGGACAGACAATAGAAAATATAACGTGACAGCCTTGTTCACTCTCCAGTGCCCTATATGAGAGACAATAGGAGAATATAATATTACAAGCAGGTTCATGTCCTCAGTGACCTATAGGGCAGATAACAGCAGTGGAGCCTAACATCACCTTATCCTACACTAGCTGCTTATAGTAGAAACAAGAGCCCTAAAGGTCAAGATAACAGTAGTAGGAGCCAATCTAACATTACACTAGTTCACTGTTCCAGGCTCTACAGGGGTTACAGGAGCCACACATGGAAATAGAAAAAGCTGGTGCACTATCAAATGCCCTGGTGGAAAAGAGTGACACTATACAAAAAGGTTCTGGTTCATTGGAGAGATTATATTATTATAATTATTATTACTATTATTATTATTATTATTATTAGCACAGATATTGGGCTTTATGATGAAATGTAGAATTTGTAGACCTTGGAGCTAGATGATTTATTCTTATAATTTTTATTAGAATATACTATTATTATTGCTATTATTATTATTATTATTATTTGTGGCTGTTGTGTAATGTCGCCTCCCTGTTGGTCAAGGTGCATTTAACTGAAACAGTAGCTTCCATATTTGTAATAGTGTTTTAAACTATATTTCTCTTCTTTCTCACGTCATTTTTACACGCTTCTTCAGCCTGAGTGTTGTTTTTTATTCGCTTTCGGTTTATTGAGTTAGTTAGACATTTAAAATAATTAATTTAATTAAAGAAAAAAACCTGCATGTAACGTTTCAACGAACAGTTCGACGTTTGTTAGTTTCACAGTACGCTACAATACTGGAGACTCGTCTCATGCACGCGCACACGCTTGAAATGTTTCATGTCACAGCATCAACACTGTGTATAAACCCTGGCATTGTTAGACTTTGTGATCCAATCTAGAGAGCGTAGCCAAACTCCAATAAACAAGTAAAATATTCCTTTTTATAAATGTGATTTTCATTATTTGCTGGTGTTTCCCTCAGCGTTATGCAGTGTATCCTCCTCCTCTCTGGTCACCCGCTGCTGTTCCATTATTAACGTGATTATATTACACACCTATTCATATCCCTCTCCTCCCAATTAGAAACCATTAAGACTTTTAGTTTGGTGTTACACGTCACTACGGAGAAAAAAACTTATATATATTAATGATGAACTAAAGACCCTGGCTCGTACTATTGTTGAAAAGGGGCAGATTATTTCATTTTATTGTATGTTAGCATTTAGCTAATATGGGTAATTACTTATTAGTGTGGAATATAGCATCGATAATATTAGCAATTGCAGAAGTAGTAAAAATATATTTAATACATTTTACATAATTAGTTGTTCGCTACACGTAGCTGTTTGTTGCTTTGAATAATTGTTAAATGAAGAAGGAGCTCGGAGTGATAAATAATGTGAGTAAAAAATAATCGCTTCTTGAAAATGGCGCGAATTCGCCATATTTGTTTATTCATTAATTTATCTTTTGTTGTTTGATTATTTTACAGTTAATATTAAAAAAAATATTATGGGTAAATATTAAACATTGATTTAAAATAATTCTAATGTCTATGAGCTGTTTTCTAACCTCACCGTTGTTCGATCTATTATTGTTTTGCCTTTTTAATGATTTTTATTTATTTATTCAGTTTTACTGGCTAACATTAGCACAGCATAAAGGAACCCGTGTCTAGAATATTTCTGTCTGTATGTGGAATGTTTATACATTTACACGCAAAAGTTTGGGTACTCATGGTCACCGTTGTATTACGGTTGATTTTCGTGTTGAAAATATTAACACTTCCTCTACACAGATCGGCGCGTTTGAAAGGACGGTTGGTGAATTGAAAATACTTGAGGGGGGTGGGGGGATCAGACAAAAAATGCGGCTTGTGCAAATTTTATTTCATATTTCGTCTATATATATTTGATATATTTATTCCACTGTGTTAATCTCGGTAAATCATTAAAACATCGCAGTCATAATTTCAGGGACACGCACATTACACTGTGTTCCCTGCAAACTATATTTACACGTTTAAAGAAAAACAAATAAACTCGTGTCGTTCAGGACGGGGGGGGGGCGCTAACTTTTGCGCGTGCACCGCTGTAGTTGTGCGCGGTTGTGGATGGAGTTCTGAGTGGAGGACTCACTGTGCATGGCGGAGAAGGGGTCAGCTTTGCAGTGGATATCCATGGGGAAGCAGAGCAGGGACAGGTAGTCGGCGGAAGAAGCCGTGTCGCTGTCTGTTTGGGAGTAAATACAGAAGAAGAAAATAAACAGAAATAAAAATAAATAAATGAAATGAAATCTTGTTCGGTAGCGCGCGGGGGTGTTCTTCCTCCTGGCGAACTTCAGCGAGGACCCTCACGTGGAGGGAAAGAGGAAGATAAACAAAACAAGGAGGAGAGGAGCCTGCCGTGGAGCGCGCGCGCTCAGGTGTCGACCATGACCGGCGCTGACGGGCGTCAATAGGTAGCTTTAGAAAAAAAAAATATTTTGTGTTAAAAAATGCAAGTCCCTCGTGCCATCGGTGAATCGTAAATCCCCAGGCAGTTTCCCGGCTAGTGTCCCCGGTCTGTTCCCCGGTCAGTGTCCTCGATGTAATGACATAATAATATCAAGAAACTGGTGCACGAGGAGCACGCGCAGATGGACGCTCCCGTTGCCTTTGGAGAAGCGTTTTTTTTTGTGTGCGAAACCTGCTCCGGGCCTGAGAGTGGATGTGTGTGTGTGTGCTCGCGGATGTGTGTGTTTCTGTCTGTGTGTGTGTGTATTTGTGTATGTGTGTTTGTGTGTGTGTGGGTGGGTGTTTGTACGGAGCTGCAGCCTCCTCGCTTTGCTTATATGGATGAGCTGTGGGACAAAAGGCAGGAGACTCCAGCGCGTGTGTGATTCGCCAACGTAAAAACAGCCGCTGCAGCGAGGAGGGCCTCGCGCCTGTCACTCTAGAGAGGGAGGAGAGAGAGAGAGAGAGAGAGAGAGAGAGAGAGAGAGAGATGAGGTGTAGGGGTTTTGTGTGGAGGAACTGAGAAGTTCAGGAGAATTTTATAGGTTCAGTTATGAAAAGTATTTTCTAAAGAGTTAATCTAATCGGATAAATTACTCCCAATATTTGTGTCGTCCATTAAATCAGACTGTTTCTACCTTTCATTCCATAGGCTTCACTGCGATAACTACAGCTGGTTAAATAGGATATTTATTTGTGGAACACCCCCCTCCCGTGAAATGACGCGTATTGTATATTTATCTTGGGCGGGAAAAAAATCAAGCTTTACAGTCAACAAATACGGCGTTTTATTCCGGCTGGTTATTTGCCATTCAGAGAAATAAATTAACATTAAAATGACGTGATATTTTATAAAATAAACAGTACGCACAAATTATAATGTGCAGAAATTTGCTGAAAAATCACAATAATTTTGTGCCAAAAAGGAAGCCATTCCTGTAAAAGTCATATAAAAATCCATTAGTAATGTTTTTGAGCTCATCTCCACAGCTCCATAGACAAAGGCTGCATTATGACGTCAGTCGGTATTAATAAAACTGTTAATAATGTCCTATTAGCCTACTTTCAGAATGCTATATGCACGTCGTTGTTATCTGATTATGTTTTCCTCTTTTTTATCTTTCTTTTTCTTCAGTCGCGAGCTCACTGTAGATGGCGCTGTGCAGTTTGGACGTTGCCTGAAAAAAAAAAGTGAAAAATGTGAAGAACTTCCTCACAGGATCCAGGCTTCATTTTAACCGTCATCATCAAAAGCATCCGCTTCAACGGAAGCAACCCAGGACTGTGACGTCTGACCCGTGCTTCACAGAGTCTCTCTTTTACCTTCAATATTTCGTCAACATGTAAACAATAGTCTCTCTGTCTTTTTTCACTGAAATGACTGTAAAATGTAGTGTGAAGTAATATTAATAATTAGACCTAAAAGGCTCTTTAAAACGCATCGTCTTAATAACGGTGTTATAAGTAAATGTTATAGTATATAAACACAAATAGCAAAAGATTTGCGAACAAAACCATCGCAGGAATAAATAAATAAATAAGTGAAAACAAAATTATTCGTAATCGTACGTGAAAAAAATGGATGAATGAGTGGATTATTTAATTTTGCAGATTTTAAATTGTCTTAACGGAATATAAAATGCTTTAGTGTATTTTTCAAATATATAATTTATTAATAAAATTGTAATAAAATGTAAAACTAAATGTTTAAAAAAAATAAAATAAAAGGGGAAATGACGTATGCAGTATGCCGTAAATTGAGGCAAAAAAAAACAAACAAACAAAAAACAGATTCATAAATATTGTAAACACTTTTATGTGCCGCCTCAAAACGCCTTGTGACATTAAGGAATGCGGAGGCGAGGACCAATGAGATGGTCGCATATATGTGAGGGTCATGGTGTTGTGGTGTTTTGGGAAGGGGATGTTGGGGCTCAGGTTTGGGGTTCTGTGTGTGTGTGTGTGTGTGCCTCGTTTTGTTGTGTTGGAGGATGATTTTGTGATTTTGGAGGAGCTTCTGCTACAATATTCAGCTCTCTGGGCTGCAATTTCACCCTCCGCTGCACACTTAGCCCAAAGCTACATTTTTCTTGTCTGAAGAACCCCCCACCCCCCAACCCGCCCCCTCCTCGAGCTTCCTCCACTTGCCCTTGTGCTCTGCGCGTTCTCGGCCTTTTTTTTCTGCGCGAGCATGAAGTGGTGGGATGTTTTCTTTTTCTTGTTTGTAGACATTTTTTTCCAAACAGTTTGTAAACAGATAGTCTCTCTCTCTCTCTCTCTCTCTCTCTCTCTCTCTCTCGCACGCTCAGACCCAAGTCTTCGAGCCTCGCCCACCTCCGCACGGGGTCAGTGCGCCCCTGCTTTAGAAGCGCGCGAAATTATAGCGGCTCGTGCCCTCTCTAAAACTTTATAAATTAGCACATGGTCGGAGTGGAAGCTCGCTCACTTTGGATTATTACTGAGTTTTTATTATTATTTTTTTTAGATTTTGAGTTTTGGTGTGTGTGTGTGTGTGTGTGTGTTTCTAGTTTATATTCTGGTTTAGGTTGTGTATATTGTAATATTTTAAACAGAAATTATTTAATTAATTCATTAATTCATTCATCTTTGGTAACCACTTCATCCTGACAGTGGGTTCAGAGACTTCCCAGAATCATAGACTGCAATGGTTGTTTTCCTACCTTCCTCCAAAAGATACATAGTGCAGTTTCTGCAGTGCTGAGCATCGTGTAGCAAAGACAGTGGCCCTGTTTTCCTTATTAGAGGTAAGTGAAGCACTAGAACGATTTCGAAGCTGTAATTTTATGGTTAAAAATATGACGTAGTATTCCTTTAAGGAATTAGCATACCTTGTTTTTACACCAGAAATGTCACCAAAAGGACTCCGTAGAACAGAAATCAGGAGTTTCTGTCACAGTGAAGCTTTGCCTGTGCGTTCCTGTCATTCTCTGGTATTTTGTATGGTATGTTTTCATTACAGATCATTACATTTCATTATGTAAATATAAATATACACCACTTAACTACTTATATGTCGATACATTTAATGTTGAAAACAGAAATGTAGCATTTGGATGATTTCTGGGTCAAAATGTAAATTTCAAAAAGACAATCAGCAGGGATTTTACAGAACAGATAGAAACCTTGTTCTTACAGAATTCTACAGGAGCTGAGCTTTTCAGAAAGGCAACAATAAGACTGTGCAGAGTGTGGGCGGAGCTAAACTCATCAAAGTAAAAGTTCACCTTTTTAGTGAGGGTTTTAAATCTATAAAGTGAGGCATGGGCTCCTCAGACTATTTTTATTATTTCACTTAAAGTCATTGACGTTTTTCCCGCTCAAATGGGTGTTTTGCAAAGCAACATGATTCTAATAAAACTTTATTTAAAAACAATAGTACAAACAAATTTTTAAAATAGTCTGTGTTTTACCGACAGGATTCGGCTCTGTCCTGGAGCTGCATTTGGTACAAACCGCTCCAGTTGCTGATCGGTTTCAAAACAGAAATCACTAATTGTGGGTGTGGCCTGTCAAATAGCGGAAGGATACTTTTCTTTGATTAAAAGGCAGTTAGACTCTTTAACCACCTCTAATGCCTTTTCATTACCGTTGTTCTCAATTGGAGACACACATCAGACCCCAGACTATAAACTCAAAGCCTTATATCAGCAGAGAAAAGCTCACTTCTGACTGTAAAACTCAGAGCTGTACTGTGTGTGCTGTAAAACAAAAACAAACTTTATCAAAATACAAAGAAGGGCGGCACGGTGGAGCAGCAGGTAGGTGTCGCAGTCACACAGCTCCAGGGACCTGGAGGTTGTGGGTTTGATTCCCGCTCCGGGTGACTGTCTGTTAGGAGTGTGGTGTGTTCTCCCTGTGTCTGCGTGGGTTTCCTCCGGGTGCTCCGGTTTCCTCCCACAGTCCAAAAAAAACCACACGTTGGTAGGTGGATTGGCGACTCAAAAGTGTCCGTAGGTGTGAGTGAATGTGTGTGTGTGTCTGTGTTGCCCTGTGAAGGACTGGCGCCCCCTCCAGGGTGTATTCCCGCCTTGCGCCCAATGATTCCTGGTAGGCTCCGGACCCACTGCGACCCTGAATTGGATAAGCGCTTACAGATAATGAATGAATGAAAATACAAAGAACTCAAACACAGCCACTGAATAAGCCATTTATTTACGTCAGTGTAAATGTTCACAAACTTACACATGAATTAGGATGAGTCACATGATCATCACTGCTACAGATTTAAAAATAAATAAAAACATGACACGTACTTACAGAAATACCACGTCAGGCATCATCTTGTGCACTGACTGCAGCACAGAGGGTTAATTTCCCCCTCGTTTGACCTCCACTATTGCCCTTTGCCCAATAATGTTCCTTCCTCTGCTGAGGTGAGGCCGGCCTGGTTTACTGCCAAATACTGCACAGAGTGGGGACCTGCATCAAGCTCAAGGATTCTCTGAAGAAGATACAGTGCTTTCTGTAAAACCACTAACCACATAACAACCGTTGTAATGAACAACATGATACGTGTTTGGATTCCCCGGAGTGTGGGGCTGATGTTTGCCAAAACCATGTCCACAACTGCCTTTTGTAGGTCTTGGCTACCACCACCTGATGTTCTTGCCTCTATCGTGGAAACAAAACTCTTTACAGTAAATACTGTACACTGGAGCGTTCATGTCCTAACCCAGAAAGACCATGTGTGACTGTACATGTCTTTAACTGTTCTCATGACGAAAGGTCCAGGTTGTGTTCTCTGCCCAGCTTTGTGTGTTTAAATGCCCGGGCAGTTAAGAAAAGTGAGTAAATCATTATGGAGTGTGTTTTCACATGTGAGGTGATGGTTTAGTTCAGTGGCAGACTGAGGTGTGAGGGGTGATGCCAGTGATTAGGGAAAGGACAGAAATGTGCTCCCAGTGAAAACTGAATAGTTTTGCAATCAACAAGAATGTGTTTAGGGCGGCACGGTGGCGCAGCAGGTAGTGTCGCAGTCACACAGCTCCAGGGGCCTGGAGGTTGTGGGTTCGATTCCCGCTCCGGGTGACTGTCTGTGAGGAGTTGGTGTGTTCTCCCCGTGTCCGCGTGGGTTTCCTCCGGGTGCTCCGGTTTCCTCCCACAGTCCAAAAAAAACACACGTTGCAGGTGGATTGGCGACTCGAAAGTGTCCGTAGGTGTGAGTGGTGTGTGAATGAATGTGTCTGTGTTGCCCTGTGAAGGACTGGCGTCCCCTCCAGGGTGTATTCCTGCCTTGCGCCCGATGATTCCAGGTAGGCTCTGGACCCCCCCGCGACCCTAAATTGGATAAGCGGTTACAGATAATGGATGGAAGAATGTGTTTAAAGTTAAAGAAAATGAAGAACCAAATATTATATTATTTTTATATAAATAAATATATAAATATTGGAGGAACACAGCCTCTGCATTCGTGTGTGCACTGTGTAATATGGTGTTTGCAGTTAAAGAGTGCAGTGAGAGTGGGGGGTTTTTCAAATCCCTCTCTCTCTCTCTCTCTCTCTCTGTCCCTCTCTCTCTCTCTCTCTCTGTCCCTTTCTCTCTCCTCTCTCTCTTTCTCTCTCATTCTCTCTGTCCCTCTCTCTCCTCTCTCTCTCTCTCTCTGTCCCTCTCTCTCCTCTCTCTCTCTCTCTCTCTCTCTCTCTCTCTTCGTCACTGATCGATGAGTAGCTGAGGAGCATAGATGACGTACACAGCTCATTATACATTTAAGTGTTGAAACGGCGCTTCAGGACAAATGACGTACATTTCCTCTTTAAAAAGACTATAGCTGTTATGACGTAATACTGTAAAGCAGAGGTACACAGGGTGTGGGGAGGCTGGAGAAGGTGGTACTGCAAAAGAAGAGGGTCAGTCATGCTCTCGAAATAAAGACGGACCCAGGGTCTCACTGGCGTCAAACTCAGCACGGGAACCCTAACCCTAACCCTCCTCTCTGCTTTGACTGACTGGACCAAACTGAACTGGACAGTGTGTGTGTGTGTGTGTGTGTGTGGGTGAGAGAGAGAGAGAGAGAGAATTTAAATATTTTTATTTATTTATTTATAAACCATTTTACAGTAATTACAGAAAAGTTCAGCAAAAGACTGCCCAGGACAAATGTAAGGAAATGGAAAGGAGACGTGTGTGTTGCTGATGTGTTGATAATGAAAGCTGTTCTCAGTCACAGTGAAGGTGTGATGATGGACCTGCTTTACTCTCCTTTGTGTGTGTGTGTTTGTGTGTGTGTGTGTTTGTGTGTGTGTGTGTGTTTGTGTGTGTGTGTGTTTGAGAGAGAGAGAGAGACAGAGAAATGTGAAGTGTGAGGAGCGTGTGTGTGTGTGTGTGTGTGTGTGTGTGTGTGTGTTTGAGAGAGAGAGAGAGACAGAGAAATGTGAAGTGTGAGGAGCGTGTGTGTGTGTGTGTGTGTGTTTGAGTGAGAGAGAGACAGACAGAGAAATGTGAAGTGTGAGGAGCGCGTGTGTGTGTGTAGCATGTGCAGTGTGCGGTTGCGCGCTCACGAGGGAACAGATGGAAGGCGCGTGACGCCACCACAGATTGATTTCGCGCGCGCCTTTAATTTCGACATAATTAATTAGATCATTACAACTGTTCTCCATTGATCTTAGCATTTAGGGCCAGAATTAAAAGGTGAATCAGTGAACTGTTTACTGCATCCGCGGGTTCTGGAAACACAGGGTAAGACCTCACCCCAACAGCAAACAGACACCAACAAAGTGTAAATAAATACATGTGACTGAGCTTAAAGTGACGATGAAAAATATTTAAATGAATAAATAACTGATTAAATTAATAAAAAAAAAATGTAGATAAACATATTAGTAATGGGTTAAACACATGAATTAAAAGAATAATAAATGAAGGAATAAATAAATGAATAATTGAGTGAATAATAAAAACATACATTTTAAATATGAGCAAAAGAATGAATAAATGAACACAGAGAATACAGACATTAAAAAGGGGATGGTGTCAGAGGTGATGTCATCTTTTATTGGAGGATGTGTGATGTGTTTGTGAATGGCTGACTGTTCTGACGCTGAGCTGATCATTTTAGCTCTGTCTTTACTGCATTCAAAGTTACAGCAAACCCAAGTATTTCACTTTTACAGCTATTTTACATCATACAATTAATCCTGCAGAAGTGTGCCCCTGTGAGTGCAGCTGTAAAACTCGGCCCCTCAGACCAAATCAATTAGTGTAAACCTGGAGATTTCACACCAGAGCTGACTGTGGGACAGTGTGATCTCTCTCTCTCTCTCTCTCTCTCTCTCTCTCTCTCTCTCTCTCTCTCACACACACTCTCTCTCTCACTCTCCTCTCTCATTCTCACTCTGTCTCTCTCTCCCTCTTTCTCTCTCTCTCTCACTCTCTCTCTCTCCTCTCTCTCTCTCTCTCACTATCTCACACACACGCACACTCTCTCTCTCTCCTCTCTCTGTCTCTCTCTCTCTCTCTCCTCTCTCCTCTCTCTCTCTCAGTTTCAGTTCAGTTCAGTTCAGCAGTGCTTTATTGGCATGAATGTAATACAATACACTGTTGCTAAAGCATATTACAGAAAATACATAAACATATAGATACAGATACAGTTACAACAACAGGAAATGATATTTACAAGATTACTGACAATCAAATAAGAAAAGGAAAATAAGAGCATGGAGACAATATAGATGTTCAATAATCTGTAATGATCATTAATAATCAGTAATATTCAGTAATAATTAATTACACTGCTGATTGGCCACACTGGTTGTCCCTCAGGTTGTGGCAGTCTGTCACGTATTTGGCTGCGTGTGGGATCAGCTCCTCCTTCTCTCCCAGTACATACTGGAGCTTCTCTGTATCAGTGAGGAGCAGGAACTCAGGACAGACTCGACTCGCTCTCTGGTAGAACCTGCTTCTGACGGACTCATACTTAGGGCATTGGGTTAGGAAGTGCAGCTCTGTCTCCACCACCGAGAGCTCACAGTGAGCTCACTCTCTCTCTCTCTCTCACACACACACTCTCTCTCTCTCGCTCTCACTCTGTCTCTCTTTCTCTCTCCCTCTTTCTCTCTCTCTCTCTCTTCTCTCTCTCTCTCACACACACACACTCTCTCTCTCTCACTCTCTCTCTTTCTCTCTCTCACTCTCACACACACACACTCTCACTCTCTTTCTCTCTCCCTCTTTCTCTCTCTCTCTCTCTGTCTCTCTCACACACACTCTCTCTCTCTCTCCTCTCTCTCTCTCTCTCTCTCTCTCTCACACACACTCTCACTCTCTCTCCTCTCTCTCTCTCTCTCTCTCTCACACACACACACACTCACTCTCTCTGTCTCTCACACACACACTCTCTCTCTCGCTCTCACACACTCTCTCTCTCTCTCTTTCTCTCTCCCTTTTCTCTCTCTCACTCTCACACACACACACTCTCTCGCTCTCACTCTGTCTCTCTCTCTCCCTCTCTCTCACACACACACAGTACTTCATTAAATATGGAATTACATATTACAATACAACAGCTATTTGCAAATAAAAATAGTATATTAATATATTTAGACCTTTATTATTATCATTATTATTATTATTATTATTATTGCCATTGGTTTGTCAAAACCACGTTCACTATACACTCACATCTGACGTGTTAAAAACCACACATTACCTTTACTTTAAACACAGTTTGCTGTAACAGACCTGAAGTAATTTAACACTAAGTGTGTGAGCAGACCATACTCTGGGCGTTTATCTTTGGTGCTTTTCTCTCACAGTTCAGTAGAACAGGGCACATTTAGGTCTGAGTTTAAACCTCTATGAGAGTTAAACGTAATAATATTAGGAAATGTGTTTATATGTTGTGACAAACTACGTATTACAAAAACAAACATATATCTGTGTTAATGTGTGCCCTGAAAGGAACCTGTGCATAGACGGGAAACAGCCTTCCCTCACACTGCTGCAATATGGGAGTCAGTCATGTTGTTTGTGAGCCTCAGGGGTACAGCCCCACGCCTGCCCCCCTTACCCCGTCTACCTCTGTCTTTCCCTGTGGTGTAGGAGACCACCACTATGGCCCATAGTTATGTTAATACACTGATCTTACATCAGCCCTTTGAGTTTGACTCCTGTTCCTCAGATCCCTTCTGGCAAAAGAGTGACCATAATGAATACTGCATGTGTGTGTGTGTGTGTGTGTGTGTGTGTGTGTGTGTGTGTGTGTGTATGTGTGTGTGTGTGTGTGTGTGTGTGTGAGAGAGAGAGAGAGAGATTGTGTGTGTGAGAGAGAGAGAGATTGTGTGTGTGTGTGAGAGAGAGAGAGAGAGAGATTGTGTGTGTGTGAGAGAGAGATTGTGTGTGTGTGTGAGAGAGAGAGAGAGATTGTGTGTGTGAGAAAGAGATTGTGTGTGTGTGTGAGAGAGAGAGAGAGAGAGAGAGAGAGAAAGATTGTGTGTGTGTGAGAGAGAGAGATTGTATGCGTGTATGTGTGTGTGTGAGAGAGAGATTGTGTGCGTGTATGTGTGTGTGTGAGAGAGAGAGACAGAGAGAGATTGTGTGTGTGTGTGTTTGAGAGATAGATAGATAGATAGATAGAGAGAGATTGTGTGTTTGTGTGTGTGTGTGTGTGTGTGAGTGTGTGTGTGAGAGAGAGAGATTGTGTGTGTGTGTGTGTGTGTTAGAGTGAGAGAGATTGTGTGTGTGTGTGTGAGTGTGTCTGCAGGATCTGTACCAATTATCCACATTTATAGAACAGTTAATCCAGGCCAAGAAGTCTCTCTCTCTCTCTCTCTCTCTCTCTCTCTCTCTCGTTCTCTGAGCTCTGAGCTCTGCAGCTACATAACCTCATCCACAGCACCTGCACTGCACCTGGGTTCTGACACCTTTCCATCAGACCGAGCAGGAACCGTTCCAGCACTTCAGTAGCTCTTCTGTGGACTCAGACAAGAGGCAAGTCTTTGCTCCCCATATGCAAAATTGATCCTCGTTGCCAGATCACTTGTTGTCTTTTCTTGGAGCCCTTAGACCAGGCAGGTACCATAAGACTTGCCATTTTGGAGTTGCTTTGAGCTAGTAGACCACCCACTGTAATATGGCCCTTTTAAAAAGACCCAGATCCTTATGCGTTCCCATTGTTCCTGCCAAATAAGGGTCTGGGTATATAAAGAATATATCATCACTGTCCAATAAAACATGTATAGTTTTCTACATCATTTGAACACAGCAGCAGTCCTTACAATGGAGATACATTGACAGGGACAATATAGAAACAGTGTGTACACGTGTGTGTTATTAATCCTGTTGAGGGCCAAAGTTTAAATCAACATTAGGTAGTTTTTTCCCTTAAAATTACAAAATTCGAAATCATTGTGGCGCCTCACTGACCTGTTATAGGGAGAAGAGAGCCTCTGTCATTGCTAATTGCTACATTGAGTATAAATAGCTTGTTTCCTTGAGGGTTAAGGGTTACATTACAATGGCTTATTTTTAATGAAGAGAAATGGTTCAGTGAGAATGCTGAGAATCTGCAGGTCAAACGCGAGAGGTCCAGCGTGTATGTGATCTCCCGCTCGCCAGGTTTTCATATTTAAACCTGCACAGGTTTAATTACCCCATAATTATAGTGTCATATGGTGCCATCATCTCACAAACTATTCACACTACAGGCAAAAGAGAGAGAGGGCAAGAGGGAGGGATGGGAAGGAAAGAAAGCTACAGCGTGGATCCAGCTGAAAAAGAATGGGTTTAATATAAAAATGTATAAAAGACAGAAATATAAAATCAGTCACACTGCACTAAGACCTGCTAGTTCTGCGTTCCTCACACTCCAGCTAATAAAAAAATACAATACACACACACACACCCCAGTGGAGATTCCTACCAAATCTCTCAGGGGCGGTAACTGATGTGATAACTGCTAAGGTGACTCACTGGACAAATTAAGCACATTGCACTGTACAAATGAATCAAGAATCTAACTTATCTAACGTTGAAGAGTTTTATTTTTGTGGTCACCTCATATAGAAATAACACCATTAGATTCATAAAGCTTTCTCTTTATCTACATACTGTACAGTGTTTGTGGAGACCTTTATCCAGGAGTTTAATACAAAGGACTTCTTTATTGAAGTTACTTTGCCTCTACAGCGAATCGACAATCAACTGTCGTCATAAACAAATACATTGCCAATGAGTCACACTTACAGATGTTTTGTTTTTTTTAGGTGCAGGAGTCCAGAATAAAGAGTATTGTGAAGTTTACGGAAGTCATACTGACCAGATCGCCAGCAGCTCTCTCTACATGACTCTGGCTGCTCCACATATCTGTACAGGGTTGTGCTCAAAATGAATCAGAGTAGGGGGCCATTTGGAACAGACCTCACCTTGTATATAACAAAAGTGCATTGGGCTGAGCCCTCCTGGAACACACTGAGAATGTACTGAACGCTCTGCAGATCGAGTCTTGAAATTGCCCTAAAAAGTGTACAGAACAAAACCTAACGCTGACTGGACTGTGATACCTGGAGGTGGGACAAACCATGTGGCAGAGCTTGGTTAATATAGGGACAGTTTTTACTGTAGTAGAATGAAAAAATATCTTCCCTTTCCATTTTGGTGATGCGTCGACCCATTGCCCAATTAAACAAATGCAAAGTGTGCACATGCAAAGAAATTTTGCAATTTCATTTTTCAAACAGCAGTGTGTGTGCATAAGTGTGAAAATGTATATGAGTAGATTTCTTTCTTTCTTTCTTTCTTTCTTTCTTTCTTTCTTTCTTTCTTTCATTCATTCATTCATTCATTCATTCATTCATTCATACATTTATACTGTACACATTAAATTTAGCGACACAGTGGCGCAGCAGGTTGTGTCGCAGTCACACAGCTCCAGGGACCTGGAGGTTGTGGGTTCGAGTCCACTCCGGGTGTCTGTGAGGAGTGTGGTGTGTTTTCTCTGTGTCTGCGTGGGTTTCCTCTGGGTGACTGTCTTTGAGAAGTGTGGTGTGTTCTCCCTGTGTCTGCGTGGGTTTCCTCCGGGTGACTGTCTGTGAGGAGTGTGGTGTGTTCTCTCTGTGTCTGCGTGGGTTTCCTCCAGGTGCTCCGGTTTCCTCCCACAGTCCAAAAACACACGTTGGTAGGTGGATTGGCGACTCAAAAGTGTCCGTAGGTGTGTGTGAATTTGTGAGTGTGTGTGTATTGCCCTGTGAAGGACTGGTGCCCCCTCCAAGGTGTATTCCCGCCTTGCGCCCAATGGTTCCAGGTAGGCTCCGGACCCACCGCGACCCTAAACTGGATAAGCGCTTACAGATAATGGATGGATGGACATTAAATTTAGCCACAAACACCAGTAACAGTTATCTATTACAGCATGTGATGGTTTAATCCTGCTCCGCTGTTTGTATTGTGAAAAGAACTTTTTGTATAGGGAGTCTAGATTTCGAGAGTGCACTCATTTCTCTCTGTGTTCTCTCTGTGTTAACATCTGTTGTGGTTATGCTCCCTGCTTAGTGGGTGTGGCCTCAGGTTCAGGTGAACACAGGTGAGAGTGGGGCAGTCATTAATTGAACAGAAGCCTGTCTGTTGACCTGAGGGAGGTCAGCAATGACACAATCAAACATCAGCCAATAAGGAGGCTTGAAAATTATTCTTCCCTCAAACTACCTGCCAGTTTTTATACCATCAATACACCTGCCTGGACATAACTAGATATAGTACAGTCACTCTAGCTGCCTAAACATAACTGGATTTAATTAGACATGCCACCAATATATGCTTGTGCTTTCTGTGTCATTAGTAGCTAATTTTACATGGATTCTGAGACTGTGACATCACTGTGACTCTGCTTGTGTCTGATCGTGCTGTTTATTGACATCTATGGCCAAGCTTCAGTGCTTCTCAGTAGCTGTATTCTGACTTCCTTCGAGCAGCTATCACTGCACCTAGTCTAAATACAACCTCTCTCTCTCTCTCTCTCTCTCTCATCCTTCACTGTAATGTCTCATTAAGGCTCTATCGGCTTCTTGTGGCTATTAAAGAGACAAAAAAATGTCAACACCACTTTCAGACAACAGGACATTAACATGGTGGTTTATGGATTATTAAAGTTTACAGAGATGAAGAGTGTGGCGGTGACAGTAAATGGGATGCTTTCCTGGACAGTGTTTCTTGTGCCTTGGACCATTCTAAGATGGTTATGGTCTTTACTGACGAGGATACAGCTGTAACTGTGCTGCTTCATCTTCATCCCTGAGCTGGAGAAACCTTGGAGCTTGTTGTGTGCATCAAGTTTGTCCGAGTGAGTGCGGGGATTGCTGTGAAGTATATCCCAGCTATCAGTTAAGTACAGAACACAAAGGACAACGTCAGAACATGCCATTCATTAATTGTAAATTGATGACTATTGTGGTATCAGAAAAACACATTTCACCTTTTACATTTCCTTGAGGAATTTGCTTTTCAGTTCCTCTGTAGTGACCCTTTGATAGACACATATTCCAGACACATTGCATAGATTTATCTTCTCACAATGGACGGGAGGTGTGTGTTTAATGGTCTAACAAGGCCTTGTATTTTCTTTGTAGCTTATAATACTTAGCAAAATATAATATAATATGAATTGTCATTGTACACAATGTCATAGCGCACACATCAGTAAACATCATTAAAGTGCAAGTAAACACAATAAACAGATTTTAAAAAGCATCCAAAATTATATAAACACTTTCCTTCTTCCCAGTGCATGAGGAGTATCGTAAAGAGTTATCCACAAGATTACAAGATTGTGCACAACATCGTGTCTTCTTTATTTTTATGTCCACTCCAACTATTTAAGTGTGTAAACATGTATGTGGTGCTTTTATAAGACCATTCATCCTCGTAGTAAAGCACAGTACAATACTGCAGTTATCTCTTGTGCCGTAAGCTAAGTTTTAGCACTCTGCGCTCACTCAGTTGCTCATGTGTGAGAAGTGAGCAGGATTTGAAGAATAGGCATCATCTCTCTGCAGGAGCACACACATCCCTCACATCCAGCCCAGTGTCTGAGGCTCTAAAGTGAGATCGATGTCTCTCTCAGAGCCCAGAACAGAACAGGGACAGCTTTAGTATTCAGACAGGAGCTTCTCAAAACGCCCACAACTCAGTCTGTGGCCTAGCGTGCACACATACACATACGCACACACAAACACACACACACACACATACACACACACACATACATGCACACAAACACACACACACATACGCACACACACACACGTACACATACGCACGCACACGCACACACACACATACACATACGCACACACACACACATACATGCACACAAACACACATACGCACACACACACACACGCACACAAACACACATACGCACACATACGCACACAAACACGCACGCACACACACACATACGCACACAAACACACACATACGCACACACACACACACACAAACACATACACACACAAACACACATACGCACACAAACACACACACATACGCACACACACGCACACACATACATACACACACACACATACGCACACAAACACACACACATACACGCAAACGTACACACACACGCAAACGCACACACACGCAAATGCACAAAAATCACACACACACACACTCACAAACACGCACACACACACGCACACACACACACACAAAGCTAAATTAAGTGTGTCTGTGTTCTTATAAACTTAGTACCATTCACTCTTTGATTTTTATTTTGGGCTTTAACCAGTTGCATATTTGTGGAATATTTGTAAATGTTTGTCACGTTAAATAATGTGTCAGTGGAGAGACTGTGCACCAGATTAGTTTCCATCACACATTTGAATTAATTTCCATATGTGAGGAGAACCAAATGTGAAAACTATTCTACATATATTCCAAAATGTATATTTATATTAAGAATATTTTAGATGAGAATAAATAAACACATGTTTAATTACAATAAGAAGTGAATGAAGAATTTTTAAAAAACATTAATTTGTGATCATTTTATTTGGTTTGATCTTCAAGATGTTTTCACACGATCAAAGCTATTTCCTGGTGAATCTGTTAACGAATGAAAAGCAAAACATGAAGCTAAAAGGTTTGTGCTGACAGCGAGAGACAGAAAGATAGATACGAGTCATTATTGATCATTCAGTTGTGTTTGTTACTTTTTATCACTTATTGACAAAAAACACTTTCTTTTCTGGGACAAAACAATAACTTTACAGTAGACTGAGTGTGTTATTAGCATTTACAGATAATGAATGAATGAATGTGTTATTAATATCTATTTTTACATCATTGACAACAGCACAATCGCAGCTCTCACTGGCAAGGTCTGAAGGATAAATTCATTACAAAGCTGTTTACTGAAAGAGCATTTAGTTAAAATTACATAAAAATGCTAATTAACTGCAGGCTGTAAAGGCTGTGTGTGTGTGTGTGTGTGTGCACACGTGCTGTGTTTTCGCCACCTTGTGTTGGCTAAATGTGATGGATATTTTACTTCTGAAGGAAGGTATTTAGCTTAAATCAAAGACAGGATTAGTTTCCGCTGTTAGATTACTGTGGAACTGTAGTACTGAAGTATATTTATAATAATATAGAGGTATAGACCACTGGAAATAGAATGTGTGTAAGAGCTTTAGTTTTGTTGAAATTATATTTATATTTCATCAGTCAGTGGATGTGAATCTTTTATTTTATTCAAATAGAACTCAGGTTATTACAGCCCACACACACACACACACACACACACCTTCCAGCTGCTTCTTTGTCAGACTTACACGCAAACACACGCATGCACACACACACACACGCATACACAAACAATAAAACACACACACACATTTCTATGCCCTTCAAAGATAAGGTCACATACATTTAGTATTCATTAGATATATATTTATATAATAAGTAAGTTCTATATATTAATTTTTTAATTTAAATATTCACTCATTAAATTCATTCATTCAATTATTCATTCATTCATTCATACATTTATACTGTACACATGGTGGTGTGTTCTCCCTGTGTCTGCGTGGGTTTCCTCCAGGTGACTGTCTGTGAGGAGTGTGGTGTGTTCTCTCTGTGTCTGCATGGGTTTCCTCCGGGTGACTGTCTGTGAGGAGTGTGGTGTGTTCTCTCTGTGTCTGCGTGGGTTTCCTCCGGGTGACTGTCTGTGAGGAGTGTGGTGTGTTCTCTCTGTGTCTGCGTGGGTTTCCTCCGGGTGACTGTCTGTGAGGAGTGTGGTGTGTTCTCTCTGTGACTGCGTGGGTTTCCTTCGGGTGACTGTCTGTGAGGAGTGTGGTGTGTTCTCCCTGTGTCAGCGTGGGTTTCCTCTGTGTGCTCCGGTTTCCTCCCTCAGTCCAAAAACACACATTGGTAGGTGGATTGGTGACTCAAAAGTATGTGTGAATGTGTGAGTGTGTGGCCCTGCGAAGGACTGGTGCCCCCTCCAGGGTGTATTCCCGCCTTGCACCCAATGATTCCGGGTAGGCTTCGGACCCACCGCGACCCTGAACTGGATAAGGGTTACATATATTAAATATATGAATTCCTTTTGATCTTGTGTCTTTTTTACAAACTTTCCAAAACCACTAGAGGATTTGTTGTTCCATTAGATGCGTCTGTGTGGCTGTCATCAGAAAAAGGAAAATATGAAACCTCTGAATGATAACCAGAACAGGTCTCAGTTGTTCACTTTCTCTTTTTGAACTGTTTCTAAGGGAATCATTTAGACATACGAAGAGAGAAGCAGGTTTTCAGCCAAGGTCAAACACAGATCTCCATTTCTCTGTGATATTTCACTCTGAGGAAACATTAGCACAGACACTGGGCTGCTGTATGAGCTTTTCACTAAGAAAGAGCGTTAGGAAAGGGGATGTGAGGGAGATTGAGATCGTTTGGTGGCAGTATCAGTCAGTAACTTCGGGCGTGTGGAATTAACAAACCCTCAAACCCACAGCGGGCTGATGGTGTGTAAGTTACACTGGGGTCTGCTTCACTTCCCTTTTGTTTTCGCAGTCACAGGAGAGTAATAACTGAATATGGATGCAGTTACTCAGTAATGAGAGTCGTAGCGAATGGCTCCACACTCATTTTAAACTCCATTTCTCTCTCCATTCTTTGTGATGATCAATTAAAATCTAATGGACAACCTGCTACCTGCTGTGCTGTGGTCTGGGGACAGTCTACACCTGTATTTCTCTCCCACCGCCACAAAACACAGACGGAAATCTGCTGTAAATGCTGTTCCATACGCAGTACATAAATAATCTTAGTTGCGTTTATATACACTTATAAATTAAAGTTAAAGTTTCTGGACTCGTTGGAAGTATTTTCTTTGAGTGATTGTTGAGTAGTATAGAGTTAGTGGTCATAAGCTTTGCTTCAAATTAAATCACAGTGCTTTATGTGATCAAAGTGCCTTGGCACAGTTTGCCGTCTGCATTATTACTTTGGGCTTGAGGAATAAAAAGTTTTTTTTTTGTTTTTTTTCCCCTGATTCAGCAAAATGGGACTGCAAACACTGTATCAGCTCAATAAGTGACAGTGAGCGCTAACGCTGTGCTTTGCTTCACACTCCATTTCCTCCCTCAGCCTTTCACTGATACTGACTAATTATATCGAAAGACAAATGTATGCCACTGCTTTTAAAACTGCACTAAAAAATATTATCTGATTGGAGTTATTCTTTGATTAATGACTCTCTGCTCTGAAGCTTAATGCAGGCATTATATTTTAAACTGCAGCAGATCTCAGGACGTTGTATATATATTACACTCTCTCTGCTTTTTTGCAGTGATGGCAGAAATCTCCTTTAAAGGCATTAAAGAGCTGAAGCGGTTCCCTAAATGGACCTCGTCTGTCTTAGAACCTGATGGAAACTGATTGTGTATTTCAGTGTTTGCTATTGTGTGAATGCAGGTGAAATATACACTGTACCACATCAGGGCCTGATTCTCTGTGTAGAATTAGAATTCCCACTCAGAGAGAGAATAATCGAGCTCCTTTTTTCCCTTTTCACGATGTTATTTGCCATAAGCATTCACCACAAATGCCCATCACCATCCACCAACGCAGGCCACCAGTCGAGGAATATATAAAGACAAATGACATTATGTTAAATCCCACTTAATGACAAATTTTTTAATTTTCTGTACATGGTCATTTTCTGGCTAGTGGATCACGTACAGGGAGCTAATCACGAGCAGCTCTCAGCGAAAAATAACTCCTCGTTTTCAAGGATAATGGAAGAGAAACGTTCACGATTAATGGCACTATTTATCTTTTTTAAATTTCTATCTTTCTGTGCTGATGGCTGCACTCCCCAAGGAAAATATTCATAAGAATGAAATTGAAGCCGTAACTTAATAGGTTATTAAAAATGTTCTCAGCACAAGGCTCTTCTCTTTGGACCAGCTGTAGGGTTAAATTGAAGTTTGTGGCGTTTACAGTCGCGCAGTGGGGGACTGATATATTTAATTATTTTTAATGACATGAGTGGTGTGTGTGTGTGGGGGGGGGGGGGGGGAGTGAGTGGTCTGGTGTTTGCCATAAGAAATGAACTGAGTTTGATCAGCAGAAATGTACGGCTCAGCGTGTTATAACAAACGACAGCTCAGAAACCTCAGGCTCTTCACTAAGCTTAGTGTCTACACACTTGTTCTGGCTCCTGTGTCTGTTCCACTGCAACGGGGGAGATCTAGGACCTCATTTTAAAGCATACCTGGTCTTAAGTTCTCAGCATATTGTTCTATGTATAAAATATATGAAGTAGAACATTAACCCCCTAATATTTACAAATTGCACAGTGTAATGGAAACGACGCTGCTGTTGGTATGTTACCTGCTATACATCTACACACACATCAGATTCACATTTTATAAATCACTATATGGATTTTTAAGCTCAAATCTGTCCAGGAAATGTGTGATAATTTAAGGCCCCTGGCCTAGAAATTACTCTTCTTCTCTCAGCTGCTCTGGATGTGAGATACAATACTACAAGATTAATGGGCAAATAAGAGCGTGTGAAGTTCTTTCATGAATTGATCAAATATTCTGAAAATATTACACACCATGAATTGTTATTAATAGTGATGTCATTAAAGAACAACACCTCCCTAAGGAACCTCCTCCGTGTGTTTCTTAGGACTGAAAGAAAAGCTTGTGTTACATATCTCAGTTCGTCCAAATGATATTATTATGTACAGGAATGAAGTACTTAACACTTAAACTAAAGATAAAGAATGCTGTATATAACATTGACGTAAACCTACTTAAATATTCATAAAGGCTTATCCCAGTTGACGTTGTCTAATATAAAGTCTCCTTTTGTCAACTGTCATATTAAGCTTGCTGCTTTGGCAAAGCATGTTATAACAGACGAAATCTACCCACAGAAAACCCTCTCTTCTTTCACCCTGTCTGACTTCACAATCTAAGTAATTACTGTCACAGACTCTTGTGTATTCTTTCATCCCAGACGTTCATGACAACCTATGACAATCAGAAAAAAAGCAATGAACCCAGCCATAGCTGATGTCACCTTTACACCTTTGCAAGGAGGCAAACCTACTGGGACAAGTGTGTATAACTGTTTCTGTAGGTCTAGGCCAGGCTTACATAGGTGTCCTGTAGCCTTATGGACACTGGTCTACAGTGGTAGAAGTGTTAGTGAATCTTTATTTGTGTGTGTGTGGTCTACACTCTGAGGTGTGTTCAGTGAGACCTGGGCTTGGACAGAAAGAGTGATGGTAGCGGAGTGAGGTGTTATTTTTCTGTCTCCCTGTCTGAGAGGTGTTTCTCTCAAGGTCGGGGGGTAAATCTGTCCATTCTGCCGATGCCTACGACAGCAAGGTTTTACTGACTCCTCTGAGCTCATGATGGGCCCACGCGGCTAATCATAAACATGTCTCTGTTATTGGGTGCTAACGATGACACATTTTTTATTTGGCCTTCAAGGACACAGCACCGTGGTTTGGCACATTAGCAACGGCCTCAGCGCGATCATTTCAAGACAGTTGGAAAACAACAGGGTGGTGAGGAGATTTATGGTTCAGTTGGAAGCTAATGGTGGACCAGGTTGGGTGACTGGCTGCTGAACTTCTGTCAAAATGGACACAATGTGTTAGAATCTTTAAGAGTAGAGATGTTTTTGTACAATTACGCCCCAGTCATGTCTTGAGTCACTTTTACTGCATTAAAATGTTCTTATAGTTTTGACTGCCTGGTTCCACATGCGTTGTATGAGAAGAATATTCCCATATGATGTAATTATGTTCATTCATTCATTCATTATATGTAAGCGCTTATCCAGTTCAGGGTCGCGGTGGGTCCAGAGCCTACCTGGAATCATTGGGTACAAGGCAGGAACACACCCTGGAGGGGGCGCCAGTCCTTCACAGGGCAACACACACTCACAATTACTCGCACCTACGGACACATTTGAGTCACCAATTCACCTACCAACGTGTGTTTTTGGACTGTGGGAGGAAACCGGAGCGCCTGGAGGAAACCCACACGGACACTGGGAGAACACACCACACTCCTCACAGACAGTCACCCGGAGGAAACCCATGCAGACACAGAGAGAACACACCAAACTCCTCACAGACAGTCACCCAGAGGAAACCCACACAGACACAGGGAGAACACACCACACTCCTCACAGACAATCACCCAGAAGAAACCCACACAGACACAGGGAGAACACACCACACTCCTCACAGACAGTCACCCGGAGGAAACCCACGCAGACACAGGGAGAACACACCACACTCCTCACAGACAATCACCCGGAGAGGGACTCCACCGTGCCGCCCTGTGATTATGTTGTTTTGTGAATGAATGAATCATTTTTAGAGGTGGTCATCCAAGAGAGGGAAGGATAACCTTCTATCAGATAAAATTAGTCCCATGAAGACCTTTTTATAAAGAAGGGATTTTTCAAAGCATACTTTAGTCGTTTTGCCAAAGATATCTCTGACTTTCCTCCTCTAGGTTTTGCTTTTGTTTTCTCATGGAGAACTCAAGATCTATCGTCCTCAGAATACCTGAGAAACACCCTCTGTCAGTCACCAGCTCTCGGAAAGAAATATTACTTACACCTCTGTGTTATTGTTGAGCGCTGGCCTGTTGTCGGCTTGCAAATTAATAACATTTTCATACAGCCATTTCAGAAAACATCTGCCGTGCAAATTTATCATGTTTAAGACAGGGTCTCCATGCCCAATCCACCCCCCGAGGATCCTCTCCTCCTCTTTTCAATATCTACTTAGAAATTCTGCATGGTGGAAAGCTTAAAGTAGAACATATTGGGGTGCTCAGATGTGGCTGACCTGTT